>NC_050575.1:336166491-336466491 GCF_011100635.1 Trichosurus vulpecula | reverse complement strand
TAAGGAGTGAGAAAGAGATATGCACTGGGAAAAGGGGGAAGGGAGAGGTAGAATGAGATAAATTATCTTATGTAAAAGAGACATGAAAGAGCTTTTACAGTGGCAGAGGGAAGATGAGGGGCGAAGGATAATGCCACCTGCAGAGGTGGCACTGAGGTATAAGGATGCCAGAGAGAGCAAAAGACATGGGCTAGGCGGGAGAGTATAGTATAACTCTGTTTATGAAGCCGAGGCAGTGAGCTTATATACTCTATGGAATTAGATAAGTGGACCAAGAGTTGCATTGCTTTGTTACTTTACTTTGTTCCCTTGTAACATCCTGCCACATAGCCCACATAGCCCATGTAGCCCTGGGACGTGTTGTCACTTAGTTCCATAGATGCTAACCATATTGAAACAATACTGTTCTTTCCCATGCGGATAATAGCTGCAAGGGCGGTTCCTTGCCACGTCCTCTTATCCTTTGACGGTCTTGCCTTGCAGAGATCTAGCCTCAAATAGCCTTGCCTTGCAGAGGCCTAAGAGGCTTAAACAGGATATAGCTGGATCTCCACATGCCGTTCTGCACATTCTCAGGGGCAGCTAAAAGGGAGTTGGAGAGCCCACATCCTGAGTACACAGCCCAGAGAAGAACAGGCTCAGGCTTAAAGGAAAACCTGGCATGTACCTTTCTCACCACGGACTATCTCAGAGCTGGCCCTCCACAGGATAATGCTTGAACCTTCTTCTCATTGGAACTGACTCAAAGAGGGAATAACACACACACTCAGGTGGCTATAAAAATCGATCTTACCCTTCAGGGAAGTAGGAGGGGGAGGATACAACAGAAGAGTGGGGGTGCTGATAGAAGGGAGGGCAGATTGGGGGAGTGGTGTTCAGAAACAAAACATTTTTTGAAGACGGACAGAGTGAAGGGGGGGAAAGAATGAGAAACAAAGGGGAAACAGGATGGTGGGAAAGACACAATAATCATGGTAAAAAAATTTATAGCAAGTTTATCTGATAAAGGTCTGAATTCTCAAATATATAGAGACAAGTTGTTTTGTTTTGTTTTGTTTTTCAGAAAAACCTAGAAAGACTTATATGAACTGATGCGAAGTGAACAAAACCAGAACATTGTACATAGTAACAGCAAGATTGTAAGATGATCAACTATAAATGACTGTAATATTAATTAAGGTGGGACTTTTTTTTTACTGTTTTCTCTTTTGGAGTGCTTATTTAATCAAGTGCCCTTGATGAGTCTGGCCTTTGTTTCTTAAATTAGGAGTCTTTGATGACCTCCTTGCCTCAAGGGAAAGCCTGGTTTGCATGGGTTTGAGTGACATGTTTGTGACACCAGAGTTTGAGCTGCACATTGTAACACTCTTTGTCCCTGAACAAGATACATAAACCCAGAGGTTGGCGTTCTCCCTGAGGGCTCTCAGTCACTGAAAGAGTGGCATGGGACTCTGGGCAGCCATTTTAAGAGCCCCCTGGCTTGTAAATCCAGATGTTGATGCTTTCTTGGTAACTATGAATTGTGATTTGGTCTGTTTATATTGTGTACGTTTGTAATTTGTATTTGCTCTGAAGCTCAGGCTGCTGGCTTTTCCTCCTGAACTAAGTGAATGATATTTGTATGTTGGATTAAAGTAAGATTGTTAACCCCTTAACATTGCTTTCCTTAGTAAAGCAGATCAAAAGAACCTGTGCTGGCAGCTCTTGTTGCTGGTCTTATTGGGTCTTACACTCCACAACAGCGGCTAGCCGAATTGTTGCTACAATGCCTTAGCTATTCTCAACAATACAATGACCTAAGACAGTTCCAAAGGGCTTATGATGAAAAATGCTATTCTCCAGAGAAAGAACTGGTGGAGTCTGAATACAAATCAAAGCATACTTTTTTTTGCTTTCTTTATCTGTCTTTTTTAAAAATCTGTTTTCTTTCACAACATGAATAATATGGAAATATGTTTTGCATGACTGTACACATATAACCTATATCAAATTTCTTGCCTCCTCAATGATGGGGAGAGAAGGGAAAGAGAAAATTTGGGACTCAGTATTTTTTAAAATAACGTTAAAAATTGTTTTCACATGTAATTGGGGAAAATATTTTAAAAATTGGAAAAAATATTAATTGATCATGGGTAGGGTGAGCCAATATAATGAAAATGACAATTCTGCCTAAATTAATTTACTTAATCAGTGCCATACCAATCAAACTACCAAAAATTATTTTAGAGAGCCAGAAAACATAACAACATTCATCTGGAAGAATAAAAAGTCAAGAATATCAAGGGAATCAAGGAAAAAATGTGAAGGAAGGTGGCTTAGTGGTATCATATTTTAAACTGCATCGTAAAGTATTAATCATCAAAACAACCTGGTAATGGCTAAGAAATAGAGTGGTGGATCAGTGGAACAGATTAGGTACACAATACACAATAGTAAATGACCATAGTAATCTAGTTTTTGATAAAAGCAAAGAGTCAACCTTTGGAGACAAGAACTTCAGGGACAGTTAAATAACAAAAACTTCTGGGGAAACTGAAAAGCAGTTTGGCAGAAACTAGATATAGACCTACATCTCAAACCATATATATCGGATGCCATGCCACCTTAAGGAGGGAGAGAAGGTGGAGGAAGAAAATCTGGAACTCAGGACCATGTGGAACTGGGTGTTGTAAACTAAAAATAAAAAATCTTAATAAAAAAAAGTTTAATGCTAAAAAAATGGGTACATGATTTAGATGTAAAGGATGATATCATAAGCAAATTAGGGGAGAGTGGAATAGTTTACCTGTCAAATCTATGGATAAGGGAAGAATTTATGACCAAACTAGAGATAGAGAGTATTATAGGATATAAAATGAATAATTTTGATTACACCTCAACCTTCAGCAACCACATGAATTGTTTGGTTGCCCAGGGCATATAAAAGTTATGTTTATATTATACTGTGATCTATTAAATGTGCATTAGTATTGTGTCTAAAAACATGTACATACCTTGATTTTAAAAACACTTTATTGTGTTACAAAATGCTAATTATCATCTGAGCCTTCAGTGAGTTGTAATCTTTTTGCTGGCAGAGGGTCTTGCCTTGAAGTTGATGGCTGCTGACTGAACAGGGTGGTGATTGCTTAAGATTGCTTTATTGTGGTTGTTGTTTGTCCTTCATTCTTGAAGAGGACTGTGACATCAAGAAGGTGATGCCATGATATGCAAGTGAATTGGATTTAAGTGAGGAAGGGCTGTGCAAAATCACCAGCCTCACTTTCACCTCCAGAGCCATTTGGGTCCAGTGGCCAGATACTGATCAGAACTGAAGATGGCCCAGCATGTGGTGGGGGGGCCTTGGCCTTTTCAAGCTAAGGTCTTTAACAGGTCTCAGCTTAACTGAGGCAAAGCCTATTCAATGATTAAGGCTTAATAAGAAATGAGGCAAAAAATGGCATCTTTTTAAAAAAATAGATCTGGAAGGGGAAGACCCTCAGTGTTTCTGGCCAAAATAGAAATAATTGCTATTTACATTTTTACATAATGAATGTAAACAACCATTTATTGTGGTGTCTGGAACCAAACCCACAGGTATGCCTGTAGTTAGACAGCTGTTTATTTCCTCTACACAGTTGGTTGTCCTCTGTACTTGAAGAAGACCAAAATGAAATCACTATGTTAGGATCAGTTTACAGTTTGTCTGACTGTGGCTGATCAGACCAATATGTGCTCTACCACAGGTCAGACACAAATAGTCCATATGAACATTTGGAATAGAGATGTCTAAATTTGTGCATCTTTTGAGCCACTGCAGTTCTGCTTTACTCATAGAGCCTAGCACCATCTTTGATGTGGGCACACCATGCTGGGCAGTCTTGTGCCAGTCTCCCATGTCTCACAATAGAATCGAAAGTTCTTTTAAAAAAAATTTGAGAGTGTCCTATAACTTCTTCTGAACTCCATGTGAGCACCTGTCTTGTGTGAGTTTTCCATAAAATAGTCTTTTAGGCAAACATACATTTGGCATTCAAACAACATGGCCAATCTATGAGTTGTGCTCTCTGTAGTAGGGTTTGAATGCTAGGCAGTTCAGCTTGAGAAAAGTCTTCAGTATCAGGTACCTTATCTTTCCAGGCAATTTTCAGAATCTTCTTAAGATAACTCAAATGAAAGCAATTCAATTTCCTGGCATGGCATTGGTATACTGTCCAGGTTTCATAGGTATACAACAATCAAGTCTGCACAACAGCCCTATAGACCTTCATTTTGGTAGGCAGCCTAAAACGTCTTCTCTCCCACTTTCATTTGAAGCTTCCCAAACACTGAGCTAGCTCTGGCAATGTGTACATCAACCTTATCATCTATGTGGCCATCTCTGAAAGGTATACTGCCAAGGTAATTTAACTTATCCATAGCATTCAAAATTTCTCTATCTGTTGTAACGGCTAGTTCTATGTATGGAAAGTGTGGTGCTGGCTGGTGGAGAACCTCTATTTTCTTGGTGTTAATTGTCAGACCAAAATTAGCACAAGTGGCAGAGAATCAATCCATACTGTCTTAGCCTCAGAGACTGCATCGAACACACAATCATCTGCAAACAATCATCACCAACTCTCCTTCTACTTTAGTCTTGGTTTGTAGCCTTTTCAAGTTAAATAATTTACCATCAGGGTGGTAGCTGATGTTGATACCATTTTCCTCCTTGTTGAAGGCATCCGGCAACATTACTAAAAACATCATGCTAAAAAGCATGGGAGCAAGCACACAGTCCTGCTTCACTCCACTGGTTACTGGGAAACAGCAAGAGCATCATACATTATTTATTTATTTTTAGGTATATGCATGTAACTTTATTAATTATAATATACTTATATTTATAATATATACTATTATATTAAAATATTCTTATATTGAGTGTGTCCAGCACTCTATTTACTAAGCCACCTAATTGTCCTCTAGTCCAAGAATCTAGGATATATTTTTTTACATTAAATATGGCCATTTAATTAAATTATGGCATTAAATGACAGAGAAGTTTGTATTCTATCTTAAAACCAGCAATACCACTACTAAGTCTATTTCCATTTATTTAAATTTTTTCTTAAATTCTTATATTATTGTTTAATATTTTTAGTTTTCAACATTGATTTCCACAAGATTTTGAGTTATGAATTTTCTCATTTCTACCCTCCTCCCACTCCAAGATGGCATATATTCTGATTGCCCCATTTCCCCAGTTAGCCCTCCCTTGTGTGACTCCCCTCCCCTGCTCCATCTCCTTTCCTCTTACTTACTTGTAGGGCAAGATAGATTTCTATACCCCATTGCCTGCATGTCTTATTTCCCAGTTGCATGCAAAAACAACTTTTTTGAGCATCCGCTTTCAGAACTTTGAGTTCCAAATTCTCTCCACTCTTCCCTCCCCACCCCAGGAAGGCAAGCAATTCAACATAGGCCACACATGTATGATTATACAAACACTTCCATAATAGTCATGTTGTGAAAGACTAACTATATTCCCCTCCATCCTATCCTGTCCCCCTTTATTCAATTTTCTCCCTTGATCCTGTCCCTTTTCAAAAGTGTTTGCTTTTGATTATCTCCTCCCCAGATCTGCCCCCTCTTTTATCATCCCCCCTTTCTCATCTCCTTCCTCCTACTCTCCTGTGGGATGAGATACCCAATTCAGTGTGTATGTTATTCCCTCCTCAAGTCAAATCTGATGACAGCAAGACTCACTCATTCCCCCTTACCTGCCCCCTCTTCCCTTCCAGCAAAACTGCTTTTTCTTGCCAATTTTATGTGAGATAATTTAAATTATCTCTCCTGGATCTATTTTCCAGGTCACTGGTTTTTCCAATGAGATATTTCACATTGTCTTCCATTTTTTCATTCCTTTGGTTCTGTTTTATAATTTCTTGATTTCTCATAAAGTCACTAGCTTCCACTTGCTCCAATCTAATTTTTAAGGCAGTATTTTCTTCAGTGGTCTTTTGGACCTCCTTTTCCATTTGGCTAAATCTGCCTTTCAAGGCATTCTTCTCCTCATTGGCTTTTGGGAGCTCTTTTGCTTTTGGGTTAGTCTAATTTTTAAGGTGTTATTTTCTTCAGTATTGGTTGGGGTCTCCTTTAGCAAGTCATCTTGTTTTTCACGGTTTTCTTGCATCACTCTCATTTCTCTTCCCAATTTTTCCTCTACTTCTCTTATTTGGTTTTCCAAATCCTTTTTGATATCTTCCATGGCCTGAGACCAATTCACATTTTTCTTAGAGGCTTTTGATGTAGGCTCTTTGACTTTGTTGACTTTTTCTGGCCATGTGTTTTGATCTTCTTTGTCACCAAAAAAAGATTCTATAGTCTGAGTCTGAGTCAGAGTCTATTTTCGCTGACTGGTCATGTTCCCAGCCAACTACTTGACCCTTGAGCTTTTTTCAGGGTATGACTGCTTGTAGAGCAGAGAGTACTTTGTCCCAAGCTTTAGGGGCCCCGCTGCTGTTTTCAGAACTACTTCTACTCCACCGTCACTGCAAGCTCTGCCACACCAGTGCTTCTCCTCCCCCAAGAACTGCCAACCAGGACCGTGACCCAGATCCAAGCAGAGTAAAGCAAGAGAACCCTGCCTCTGCACCAGCAAAGTGCTCCCTGCACTCCCGCTCTGATCTGCCACTTGTTTCCTCCCACTGGGTGGGCATGAGGCCAGAAGCAACTGCAGCTAGAGCTCTGGAAGCAGCCACAGGAGCTTCCTGCTGCTGCTGCTGCTGCGCCACCTCCACCACCCCCAGGACTGGGGCTAGTCTGCTCTCACCCTGATCCAGCAGTTTTCCCACTAATCTGCTCTGTTGTCTTTGGCGCTTGTGAGTTGAGAAGGCTGGTAACTGCTACAGCTCAGTGCTCCGCCTGACTCCCGGTCTGGTTGGTCCTGTTGTGGCCCATGCTGGGCTGCACTCTGCTCCCAGCATGGTGCAACAGACCCTTCCCAGCAACCATCCAGGCTGTCCTGGGCTGGAGACCTGCTGTCCTCTGCTATTTTGTGGGTTCTGCAGCTCTGGAATTTGTTCAGAGCCATTTTTACAGGTGTTTGGAGGGATTTGGAGGACAGCTTAAGTGAGTCCCTGCTTTCCAGCAGCCATCTTGGCTCTGCTCCCCATCATATATTATTTAGAACCCATGCAATCATGCAATCATGAAACTGATACACAATACTTGATGAACTTCTCTAGGGTAACCAAATTTTGCCATGATCATCCACAAGCCCTCACAACCAACAGTGTCAAAGGCCTCTGTCAGATCAAAGAATGTTTTGTACAGATAGACCTGTGTTCCACTCCTGCCATTTCTCCTGGAGTTGTCAGGCACCAAACATCATACTGACCATTCTTCAGCCCTTTCTGAAGCCAAACTGGCTCTCAGGTAGATGACCATCTCCTAGATTAAGGATCGGCCTATTGAGGAGGACTCCGGCAAGAATATTGCCAGTAATGACTAAGATAGAGACTACTCCCTGTGATTGTCACAGGGCATCCTATTTCCTTTTCCTTTATAGAGATGGACTATGGAGGTATCCTTGAACTCCTACGGCAGGGGTGGGGAAAATGGTATAGAGAATATCTTTTGACCCATGCATAAATTGGATTTAAGTGAGGCAGAGCTGCTCAAAGTCATCGGCCTCATGCTGTCTTCCAGAGTCATCAAAGTCAATCGCAAAACAAAAGTCAAGACAATTGGCAATGGCTCAGGATGCAGTGGATGACCTTGGCACTCTCAATGTTTAACCAAGTTCTAAGTGCTCTACAGTGTCTGTTTCCACCACCTTCATGGCCCATGGGAACAAATTATTCACATCTGCCTATTTGCCCAGGGAAGTCTTCACATGCTTATGGTAGACACCCTTCTAGCTCACCTACAGGTTTGAGGCATGTTGGTTACCCTCAACCTGATTTAGCCTGTCTGCCAACATGGTTTTATCAAGGTGTGGTCACTGTGCATACTACAGTTTCTTGGAGCCACAGATAAGAATTGAACGAATCAAGTGGACATTGAAGGTGGAAGCTGAAAAAGAGCTGGGTAGCCCTCACTGCAGAGGAGCTAGGCCTCCCTGAACATCCCATATGGTTATCTACACAAAAGAAATAATTAACGTACAAATGCCTAACTGAACCTCTGCTCTAAGTTGTACGCTTATGGTAAGTCCCAGAGTTACATAATGCCACCTGGAGAGTCAAAGGAAAAAGAGACACAGTGGAATCATTCCCTTTTTAAGGTCAACTGAAAGGGCCACTTCTTCCAGATTAGTGGCCAGTCCTACCTGGTACAACTTTGATGAAGCCTCCATCCCTGTCCCCTTTTAGACCTCATGTAGTGAGGGACCAAAGGACTACAAAGGGTTTACTTTCTCATCCCAAGGAACAGTTCTTTCAGAAGTAAGTTAGTGTCCCTGAAAGTGGCTAGGGCAGCTTAATTCATGGTCCATGAGATGGCCCCTGAGGGCCCAATACCACACCCCTATGCTACTATCATGTATTGTACTCTAAGTGTTTCATGTGTGTTGGTCTTGTTTCTCACCAAAAAAGTAGTAAAAGACTTGAGAGCAGAGTTTGTGTTTATATTCTTCTTAGATTGCCTAGTACAGTGCTAGCACGTGATAGGGGGCTCAATAAATTACTTGATGATTGTTGGACTGAGGTCCTGTTGTCAGGGGCATAAAAGAGGGTAGAACTTTGCAAGCTAACAAAGCTGAATATGTTCAGATTTCTAAAGTACTCTGAACTTGGACTACTTTGTCTTAAAGGTTCTTTCCAAATAAAATTCTGTGATTTTCAGAGAAAAGTCCTAATATTGCACCCTTGTAAAAAAAAAGTTTCCATTTGCTATTTCTTCTGAGAATATATAAATCCAGTATTCACAATTGCCCTGACATATTACTAATGCTAACCTGACTTCTGTAAGACTTTGATCATGTAAAATATTTTTAAAAGAGTAGATATGTTAGAACTGAAGAATTTAAACAAAATCCAAGTATAATAAGTATAACAGCATAACATTCAGTGCTGAGAGATCTTTTTCAAATTTTTGAAATTTATTATTTGTCTAGAAGACAGTCCTCTCTGTATCTACCCCAGTTTTGTAAAGTATTGCTGGCATCAGAATGAGTTGTATTTTGCTGAACATAAGGACTTGAATGAAAATCAAGATTCCTTCATGAGGGGGTCACTTGGAAGACTTCCCTGCTCATTAACATGCTACAGAAAGTCGAAGGTTCAGGCAAGGATTGAAAAAGGAAACTTACTTAAAATGGAACTCAGAGAAACACAAACAGAATCTATTCTTGAAACATCTAAAAGTTTGTCCTAAAAACTAGCATTGATCCATTTGTTAGGAAATGAAGAAAATGAACCAAATTCATTCACATAAATGACATGAGTGAAACTAAGAATTGTCATTTTACGTGTGTATGTGTTTTAGGTACTGTATGTTCAGGACTGAAACATACAGTGAGAATGGATGAGATCTATTTCTTTTTAATGGAGCAAAATTTATACAGAAATTTTTTGTCTCTCGAATGTAAGCATAAAAGTTGCTGAATTGATGAATCAAGTAAAAGATCATGTATCAAATGGTTCTTGCTTACCTACACAGTAATATCTCACCAAACCTGTCTGCGTATTTAAAATATTTAAAGCAACTGGCATGACTCACCCTCAAACACTAGATTCTCTGTTCTTTAATAAAATTATCAATTAATCCAATTGGACTCATTCAAAGTATGAACTTTTTAAAAACTTCTCATGGATTTATGGTTGGATTAATTAAGGTTTAGCTAAAATACAAAATATGAAAATCTTCTCCTTGACTTTTAAAGTCCTTCATAATCTGACCCATTCCTATCTTTCCAGTCTTCTTACACCTTATTCCACCACATACTCTGTGAGCCAGGGATACTAGCATCCTTGTTATACCTTGAATAAGACACTTGATCTCCAGATGCCAGACATTTTCACTGGCTGTGCCCTCTCCCTCCCCCTGCCCCCAATCTGGAATTCTCTCCCTCCTCTTCTCTGTCTTCTGTTTTTTTCTGCTTGCTTCAAGTCTCAGCTAAAACCCTATCTTCCACAAGAAGCCTTTCTTGAACCCCCTTGAATGCTACAGCCTTGTCTCTGTTGATTATTTCCAATTTATCCTGTCTATGGCTTGTTTGTACCTAGTTGTTTGCAAGTTTGCTCCCCCATTAGACTGAATTCCTTTAAAGAAGGGACTGTCTTTTACCTTTCTTTGTATCCCCAGCTCTTTGCATAGTACCTGGCACATAGTAGGCACTTATAATAAATGCTTGTTGACTTGATGCGTCTCAAAAGAGTCAAGAGACATTTTTCCTCAGCTCCTCATAGCTCACCAACTAGCTCGTTCTTCCTGGATCCGTCATCAATCATCTCTGACGAATCCATAGTCATAGGAACCAGTAATAAGGAGTGTCTAAATTATCCCAGGTGAACACGTGTCCCTCAGCAAGGGATATAGCCCACAGAAAGGAATCAGAGTACGTATTTAGCTGCACGTAAGTTGCCCCAGTTCAGCGAATCAAGGACACTGTCCTAATCGCCCCTGCTACCCTACTTCCTTAATTTAATTAAATGGAAAGAATCACCGAATGTCAGAGCTGGAAAGGACAACTAGTCCTTTCCAACCATTGAGTCTGTTCTGAGACCTGACTCAGAGCAGTCCCTTGGTTATGTAGGTTTTATATTGGAACAAAATGAGAAACTCAGAAATCATTCAACAGTTAACAAAATACTTAGTCATAGCAGGAGAGGGATATTCAATAAAGTGAGTCATTGAGAACACCTCAGATGGTCCAGGGGATAGAGCACTAAGCCTGGAGTCAGGAACACCTAAACACCTAAGTTCAAATCTGGCCTCAGACACTTACTAGCTGTGTAACCCTGGCCAAGTCATTTAATCCTGTTTGCCTTAGTTTCCTCATCTGTAAAGTGAGCTGGAGAAGGGAATGGCAATTACTCTAGTATCTTTACCAAGAACACCCCAAATGGGGTCACAGAGTGTTGGACACGACTGAAACAACTGAACAACAAGTTTATTCAATTGAGTTGCCCTTGTCTGTGTTTTCTAAGAGTCAAGGACAGAGAAGACCAGAAGTTCCTCATGACTGCTTGACTAGAAGTGATGTCAACAGTCTATGCCTTTAGTCCCCTGAGCCAGCCAAATCTTGTAAGTGGTCTCTATACCTTTTAAAGAAAAACAGACCTAGCTTGAATAGAGGCAAGAGTTAGGATACTGCTCCTATCACACTCCACTCCTTGGTGGTAAGGTTCTTCAGATCTCTTATAGGACGTTTTACCACTTGCATAATTTTAGGGCTGTCACTGGTCAGCCCAAACCTTCAATACTCAAGAAGCCTGATGAGATTAAAAGAAACACAAACTACCACATGAAATGGATCAGGTGACTCCAAAAAAAAGGATTCTGGCTGATCATGTCATGGTTTGGGGTCTCCATCCTCTCAGTGGTCATCCTTTTTAATGCAGGAAATTCCTCCTGGTGCTAGTCAGCTTATACTGAGGGATCCAGGAGTTCCTGATATCTTGAACTCACAGGGCTGCCAGCAAAGGTAGAAAAATTTGGCTCAAGGTCACCCATCTATACTCTGGGAAAGACATAAAGCAAAACAAAAAGCAAAAAATCCAGTTAACTCCATGCACTAGGCCAGAACATGTGCTCTATTTGCTATGTGTAAGCAGTACATTACTGCCATTAGGAGTGAGTGCACCTGGGGCCTGAACTCTGCAGGGGTCCCTCACTAGAAGTTTCAGATAGTTTAGAGTTTACAATTCACAGTTCTCAGGAGTGAGAGTAGAAAATTTTAGGCAAAACTTATGCAACACCCCTGCCTGTCCTCAACACAGTTGGTGTATTTGTCTATTCCTCTCTCCAATTCCACAAATATCTCAGTCATCCTGGGGAGAATTAAACATTGTCCTTTCAAGCCCCCCAGTACCTTATTCCAAAGAATCACAACACAGTCAATGTCACACAAATGCCAAATGAAAAAACAAATAAAACTCAAAACAGTTTCTTTAGTACAGCTGTTAGACAATTCTGAAATTCCAGGGATCTGCCTTGGTGTGCATTTTCCTGCATTTGTTCTTGATGTTCAGTCATTTCAGTCATGTCCATGTAGGGTTTTCTTGGCAAAGATACTGGTTTGCCATTTCCTTCTCCAGCTCATTTTACAGATGAGGAAACTGAGGCAAACAGGGTTAAGTGACTTGCCCAGGGTCACACAGTTAGTAAGTGCCTCTGCATTGCCTGTCCTGCATTACAACAAGTTCATTTATGTTCCAATCCTGTATGACTACCCTAATTGTTCTGGAATGGACCTTGCTCAAGCCACTCCCCTGGTCCTTTAAGTTCAATATTAGAACAAAACATGACATCCATATGTCATTCAAGAATTAACAAGAGGATATCTACTTAGCTATATTGGGGAGGATGTTCAAAAAGGATTGAACACCTTGAGTTGATTTTGCTAAGTAAAGCTCTTCTGCCTAAATTGTCCATCATTTCCACCAGATAGGATTAGAGAACTTCTCATGCTGTTTTGTACTCAGGTGAGCAGGAAGTGTTGTTAGCCAGAGCTTTTTATCCCCTAAGGCAACTACATCATGAAAATGGATGCACTACCTTTTAAGGAAAACTTAACCTAACTCTCATGGGGGTTGAAGTTAGGACGTTGCTCCTACCACATAGTGCAACCCATTTTCATTCTACTACAAAGTTTTCATCTAGCCTTTGCTTTAAAATCTGCAATGAGGGGGAACCCACTATCTAATGCAGACCATTCCATTTTTTAATAGTTTTAATTTTTAGGAAGCTTTTCCTTACATTAAGCTAAAATGTCTTTTTGAATATTTCATCCATTGCTCCTAGTTCTGCTTTCTGGTTTCAGAAAGAACAAATTTCAACTTTCAAGTAATAGCCTTCAAATATTTGAAGCCTTTTATGTCTACCTGCTACCTTAATTTTCTTATCTCTAAGCTAAACATTCCCAGTTCCTTCAAATGATCTTCATGTGAGTTTAAGGATACTCACCATATTAGGTGCCCTCCTCTGGAGGGCATTCCTCTTGAATTCTCTCCAATTTATTAATGTCCTTCCTAAAATGAAGCACCCAGAACCATTTCAGTTAGACATTTATCTTGTGCCTATTTAGAAGCCTCTCATATTTGCCAGTAGTGACCTCACTGACAGTGAGACTCATCATCCCATTCATAAATTGACTTTTTGATGGGATATCACTGAACAGTTTCAAGACTACGTGTATAATAATAGCTAGCATTTATATAGCACTTTAAGGTTTGCAAAGCACTTTACATGTTATCTTATCTGAGCCCCAGGACAACTCTGTGAGATAGGTGCTATTATTATCCTCATTTTACAAATGAGGAAAGTGAAGCTGAAAGAAATTAGGTGACTTGTCCAGAGACACACAGCTAAGAAATATCAGAGACAGGATTTGAACTAGAGTCTTCCTGATTCCAACTCAATATTCTATCTATTTTATCACCTGGTAGCTCACTTCTAACAATCCAATGACATGTTCTGACAAATGCTAAATTGGCTGCCACTAGCCAGAGAGGGATAACAACACAGGCCAATTATTAATTTAATGTGAATTACTTGATAGGAATCAGAATCGCAGAATCACAGAATTTGAGTTGGAAAGGACCACAGTAGCCATCTTATCCAAAAGGAATCCACACTGAGCCTATCCAGCATTGTCCAGCCTCTGCCTGAAGATGACCAAGAAGGGGGAAGACCAATATGGATGCATATAACCTCCCTCATAGGTCCAATTTATCAGAAATATTAGGTACCCTTATGGAAGGGGGAAAGGTGATTTGTGATATACATGGAGCAGAACTGTTCATACAAGAAAGAGCAGCTGAGAGTCTGGGGCTTCCATTAAGGAATATTCCATATGTGGGGGCAAATGTGGTACCAATGCACTCATCCTTTCTGGTTATTCATTATCTTTCTTTAAATAATATTTTATTTTCCCCTCAATTACATGTAAAGACAATTTTTAACATTTAAAAAAATTTTGAATTCCAATTTTTTTTCTCCCTCCCTCATCCTTCCTTTCCTTGAGACAGTAAGCAACTTGATATAGGTTATACACATATATTCATGCAAAACATATTTCCATATTAGTTAGGTTGTGAAAGAAGACACAGACCCAAAGAAGGAAAAAAAAAACAAGAAAAAATTAAAGAAAGTGAAAATAGTATGCTTCGATTTGTATTCATACTCCATCAGTTCTTTCTCTGGAGATAGCATTTTTCATCATGAGTCCTTTGGAACTGTCTTGGATCATTGTACTGCTGAGAATAGCTAAATCATTCATAGTTGATCATTGTACAACTTGCTGTTTCTGTGTACAACATTCTCCTGGTTCTGCTCACTTCACTTTGCATCAGTTCATGTAAGTCTTTCAAGGTTTCTCTGAAATCACCAGCTATTTATTATCTGAGAACAACTGATGGAAAGTACAGCCTACAGAGTGAAGGTCTATGTGAACTGATATAACCTCCTCCCCCATTTCTCCCCAAAAAACAGTGGTGTGATTCTCAGGGATTTAAACTTAGCTCTCCAATGAGCACCTGGGAAGGCTGAGGAAGTAGCAGAAGTCGGAGCTATTCCACAGACCACTGTACAAAACTATAGTTGAGCCTTCACAACGCATGAGCCTTCAATGACGATTTTCAACCATTGGGCTGAAAGAAAAATCTAGAGCAAGTGCCAAAAAAGTTTAATTGGCCCAAGGCAGTAGCAAGTATAGATATATAGATGGATAGACAAGATAGATAGATGATAGACTGACGCATGTGTGAATGTGTGTGTATGTGTATATGTGTGTATGTGTGTGTGTGAGATACTTGTTCATTTATGCTTGGTGTGTAGTAATTACGGTACTAATGTACCATTAAATTGCACACTTTCGAGCTAGTGTTCATAGACTTCTAATCTCAATAAAGGTGATAAGAAAAATATAGACAGAAACATGGCGGCTGTTAAGCACGGACTACAGTGAGCTCCGTACCCGAGTCCCTCCAAAAACCTATAAAAATGGCTCTGAACCAATTCTAGAACGGCAGAACCCACAGAACAGCAGAGGGAAGCAGGGCTCCAGCCCAGGACAGCCCGGATGGTCTCTGGGTGAGCTCTATTCCACACGGAGCTGGGAGCTGGGAGCTGGGAGCTGGGAACGGAGTGGAGCAGAGCCCAGTCTGAGCGGCGTGGACGATCCAGACCAGAAGCCGGGCGGAGGGGGCCCTAGCGCCCTGAATATGTGAGCTGCGGCAGTTACCAGACCCCTCGACCCACAAACACCAAAGACTGCGGAGAAGGTTAGTGGGAAAAGCTGCGGGAGTGGAAGGAGTTCGCGGTTCAGCTTCCAGCCCCGGGGGCAGCGGAGGTGGGGCAGCTACAGCTGTTGTTACTTCCGGCTCCAGGCCCACCTGGTGGGAGGAATTAAGTGGCGGATCACAGCAGGGGTGCACAGCCTGCCGAAGATCTGAGCCCAGCCTGGACTGGGGGTCCTTGGGGAAGGAGGAGTGTGGCTCTGACAGAGCTGGCACCTCCCCCCCAAAACGTAGAACATAGAACTCTGTAATCTACAAGCAGTCATACCCCACTGAAAAACTCAAGAGTCAAGTTAGTTGGTTGGGAATATGGCCAGGCAGCGAAAACGCGCCCAGATTCAGTCTCAGACTTTGGATTCTTTCTTTGGTGACAAAGAAGACCAAAACATACAGCCTAAAGAAGACAACAAAGTCATAGAGCCTACAACCAAAGCCTCCAAGAAAAACATGAACTGGCCCCAGGCCATAGAAGAACTCAAAAAGGATTTGGAAAAGCAAGTTAGAGAAGTAGAGGAAAAATTGGGAAGAGAAATAAGAAGGATGCGAGAAAACCATGAAAAACAAGTCAATGACTTGCTAAAGGAGACCCAAAAAAATACTGAAAAATACACTGAAGAAAACAACACCTTAAAAAACAGACTAACTCAAATGGCTAAAGAGCTCCAAAAAGCCAATGAGGAGAAGAATGCCTTGAAAGGCAGAATTAGCCAAATGGAAAAGGAGGTCCAAAAGACCACTGAAGAAAATACTACTTTAAAAATTAGATTGGAGCAAGTGGAAGCTAATGACTTTATGAGAAATCAGGATATTATAAAACAGAACCAGAGGAATGAAAAAATGGAAGACAATGTGAAATATCTCCTTGGAAAAACCACTGACCTGGAAAATAGATCCAGGAGAGATAATTTAAAAATTATTGGACTACCTGAAAGCCATGATCAAAAAAAGAGCCTAGATACCATCTTTCAGGAAATTATCAAGGAGAACTGCCCTGATATTCTAGAGCCACAGGGCAAAATAGAAATTGAAAGAATCCATCGATCGCCTCCTCAAATAGATCCCAAAAAGAAATCTCCTAGGAATATTGTTGCCAAATTCCAGAGCTCCCAGATCAAGGAGAAAATACTGCAAGCAGCCAGAAAGAAACAATTTGAGTATTGTGGAAACCCAATCAGAATAACCCAAGATCTGGCAGCTTCTACATTAAGAGATCGAAGGGCTTGGAATGGGATATTCCGGAGGTCAATGGAGCTAGGATTAAAACCTAGAATCACCTACCCAGCAAAACTGAGTATCATGTTCCAAGGCAAAATATGGAGTTTCAATAAAATAGAGGACTTTCAAGCTTTCTCAGTGAAAAGACCAGAACTGAATAGAAAATTTGACTTTCAAACACAAGAATCAAGAGAAGCATGAAAAGGTAATCAAGAAACGGAAATTGCAAGAGACTTACTAAAGTTGAACTGTTTTGTTTACATTCCTACATGGAAAGATGATGAGTATGATTCATGAGACCTCAGTATTAGGGTAGTTGAAGGGAATATGCATATATATATGTATATATGCATATATATATATATGTTTATGTATATATATAAGTGAATGTGTATGTATGTATGTATCTATGTGTATATGTATGTATGTGTATGTATGTGCATATATATATATGTAAAAGAGAGAGAGCAGACACAGGGTGAGTTGAGGATGAAGGGAAGATAGCTAAAAGAAATAAAATGAAATTAAGGGATGAGAGAGTAACATACTGAGAGAGGGAGATAGGGAGAGATAGAATGGGGTGGATTATCTCGCATAAAGGTGGCAAGAGGAAGCAGTTCTATGGGAGGAGGGGAGAGGGCAGGTGAGGGGGGAATGAGTGAACCTTGCTCTCATCAGATTTGGCCTGAGGGGGAATACCATACATACTCAGTTGGGTATCTTACCCCACAGGAAAGAAGAGGGAGGAAGATAAAAAAAAAATAAAAGGCGGGGGGGGGGGGGGGATGATGGAGTGGAGGGCAGATGGGGGTGGAGGTAATCAAAACAAACACTTTGGAAAGGGGACAGGGTCAAGGGAGAAAATTCAATAAAGCGGGATGGGTTGGGAAGGAGCAAAATGTAGTTAGCCTTTCACAACATGAGTATTGTGGAAGGGTTATACATAATAATACATGTGTGGCCTAGGTTGAATTGCTCAACTTCTTAGGGAGGGTGGGTGGGAAGGGAAGAGGGAAGGGAATTTGGAACTCAAAGTTTTAAAATCAGATATTCAAAAACAAAAAAAGTTTTTGTATGCAACTAAAAAATAAGATACACAGGCAATGGGGCGTAGAAATTTATCTTGCCCTACAAGAAAGGAAGGGAAAAGGGGATGAGAGGGGAGGGGGGTGATAGAGGGGAGGGCTGACTGGGGAACAGGGCAACCAGAATATAAGCCATCTTGGAGTGGGGGGGGGCAGAAATGGGGAGAAAATTTGTAATTCAAACTCTTGTGAAAATCAATGTTGAAAACCAAATATGTTCAATAAATAAATTGCATTTAAAAACAATGAAAAAAAAAAAAAGAAAAATATAGACAGCCTCCTAGGGGTGACAGACCACTTATCTGGCAGGTACATGTCTTCCCAAAAAAGAATCAAAAAACTTCCCCAATCTATTCTATGCAGAGCTGCCAAAATTATCTTCCTAAAACACATCTAACCATGTTGCTCCCCTGTTCAGGAAGCTTCACTATTGCCCCTGAGTATCTAAAGGCTTTCACAATTGGGTTCGAGGTAAACTTGCCAATTTGCTATTCCCTAAATTCATCTTCTACTGTCTCCTACCCTTACTTTTTCACAAGCTATCTGTACCCCGTGTCTGAAATACACCCTCCTCAACTCTGCTCCTTAGACTTCGTAGCTTCATTCAACAACAAACAACAACAGCACAAAAGCTTACATGTATATAGCACCTTTCCGTTTGCAAAGTACTCTAGAAATATTATCTCATCTGATCCACAGTAACTCTGGGAGGGAGGAGCTATGATTATCTCCATTTTATAGATGAAGAGATAAGGCAGACAAGTTAAGGGATTACCATGGCCAGGGTCACACAATTATCCAGTATCTGAGGTAGGAACTGAATTCAGGTTTTTCTGACTCTAGATCCAGAGCTCTAGTCACTGTACCACCACAACTCATATGCCATCTTATGTAGGAAGCCTTTCCTGAACTCCACGGTTCTCAGGACTCTTTCTCCTCAAATTCTTACATATATGCTTATCTGTTTACATGCTATATCTTCCTAGTGCAACATAAGCTCCTTGAGAGCTAGGATTGGTTTTCATTTTGTCTGTTATTTCCAGTGTTCAGCACAGCATCTTGAACATAAATGCTTAGCACAGTGCATGGCACATAGCAGGTGCTTAAAAAATATCCTTTGAATGACTTCATAAATATTTGCTGGATTAGATTGGATCAGACTGGACTGAGTTGGATTGTCTATGGCTTGACTACCAATATTCATTCTGATTAGAGTTTGCATTGGCAAGAAGCTACTTAAGTTGGTATTATACATGGCAGAAACCAAGAATTCTGGAGCTACACTGTAATAATTAATGATAATAATAATAATAATAATAATAATACTAGGCTTTATATGGTAGTTTATGCTTAGCAAAGAGCCTTACATCTATTATTTTATTTGATGTTATATCATCCTCAAGGAAATTCAAAACTGGATTTAACTGGACACCATTAAATGTTTTGGGGACCTTGAGATGTGAATGAAAGAATCAGTAGAGTTAACATATGGCCTTCCCTGTGTATGTATAAAATGCCACTGGAAATAATGCCACTAATTTGGGGAAGAGCCAGAACAACCTGTTCTGGTCTATCCTGCAGCATTTTTAGAATGTGGGACAGCTAAACAATTTTTTAAAAAAAGTTTCAATGGGCCCCATCAATCAGGGAAAGGCTAAACAAATTGTGGCACATTAATATGAAAAAGTGCTATTACAATATAAGAAGTGATAAATATAAAGAACAGAGAGAAACATCTGGAGAAACAAGAATTGATGCAAAGTGAAGTAAGTGGAATTAGGAAAATAGTATATACAATGACTGCAACCACATAAGCGAAAGAGGAGAAATGAGAAAGTACACCTTCCTTCTTTGGAGAAGTGGGGGGTGGGGTGCGGGGCAGGGACTGCCAGTATGGAATAATAGACATAGTACAAGACTCAGTTGATGGACTCATTTGTTTTCCTTCTTTCTTTCTTTCTTTCTTTCTTTTTTACAGAGCAGAGTTCTCTAGGTAAGGGATAAGGAAAAGACATATTTTGAAATAAAATTATATAAAAAACAAAAACATCAATATAATTTTTTTTAAAAGCCAATAGAATATAGGAAGGATATGGAGACAAACAGCCAGTATCTATATTAGTTGAGGGATTGGCTGAAAAAGGCCTCACCTCCTAAAAGAACACAGACATAGACACAAACACACACACACAAACATAAACATACAGACACATAAATACACACTTACATGCGACACGTACACACATATAAAACAGGAAACAATATACTCGAGATTAGAGTCAGGAACTCTAGGCAAGGGATAGTCCTAGTATAAGATCTTGGTATCCAGAGAACATAGGAGACAGTGGATCAGAGGACCAGCAGACCAGTACCAAGTAAATGAAAAACTGGGTAACCAACCAATTGACAAAATAGTCCTAGACAATGGGTGCTGCCCCGCAAAGACAACATCACAACCATTTGTTGCCCACGGAGGAATGAATTGAATTCCCTAATGAAGAGAACAAGAGCAAAGGAAGATTGAGGAAGGCAGCTCCCAGAAGGGACTCTGCATCAATTAATTGTAGATGGATTGCTGGTACCAGAAGATGGCACAGATGGGGATGATCCTGTCAACATCCAGATGAAGTGGGAAATGTGTGTTGCTGAAGTTTGGGGAAACTTGCCAAGATTGTCCCAACTTGAGGAGACCTCTGCCCAGATTTGGGATGAGAGATGAATTTAGAGGTTGTGGAGGTCCCAAGGAAATGGAAGCCACCTACAGAAACTGGTTCATTTGGGACAGAAGAGATCATGTGTCTAGAGATGGTACCATTCAGTCTGGGTCATCCACAAACCCAGAATCAAAGCACCTGGCCAATGACTTAAGGGTAAAAACCAACCTACATGGAACACAAAGAATGAAGGAGCAGAAGAGACCATGTATCACTGGAGTAGAAGGACTATTCAATCAATAAACAGGCTGATTTATGATGCCCCCGGAGTAATAGTCTAGGATGTCACAGTGCCCACTAATAGAATTGTGGGATGTGTACTTATTATGAAACCTTAGCACATGATGCCATGGACTACATGTAACCTGTATGTTTGGTCTCTGGAATGCAATTCTAATTAGGGCACCAGGTACTGCTTCTTCACATGACCTATGCAATGCGGTTTTGGATGTTAAGTACTTGTGCATGAATGTCATGGCCTCAGCTTTTCTTTGGGTATTCTTTCTCTTCTCTTGAATACATTTTTTTTTTTACCAATTTAAACGACAAGCGATATACCACCATTAGAGCCCTGCAGTTTAATCTCATTAATTTCTTCAAACCTGTCTCTTCTAGACTTTCTCTACAATGCTCCAGAAAACTCTCTACCCTGGAAGCTCACTCCAGCCCTACACTACTTACAAATTGGAAGTACTCCCCACCTCGGTAGCCTCTCCCTCTGGCTAGTTCCTCTCAGAAGGTCACCCATATCCTCCTTCCTCTCCAGGCTGCACTCCCAACTCTCCTTCTGGACTTTCTCTACCATCCCTCTCCACCCCACACCCCACAACAAGTCTCTTCACCTTCCTCCCCAACCTTGACTTTCTAGCTTCCTTTTATGTGTTGTTCCCCCATTAGAATGTAAGCCCCTTGCAGGGCATGTCTTTCTTTTTGTATTTTTTTATATATTTTCTTTTTGTATCCAGAACTTAGCACATGCCTAGAACATAGTAATCACTCCATAAATGCCTGCTGACTGGACTTGGGCTGACTTAGCTCCATACAAAATCAGAGAAGAAAAAGTACCAGAACATATGGCATGATACTACAAAGATTTCTATGGGAAATAAATAAATTAGCAAATAAATAGATTATAGCATCTATATAGAGCTTTAAAGTTTGCAAAGCACTTTACATTATCTCATTAGATCCTCACAACCCTGGGAGGTGGATGCTATTATCTCGCTCCCCCTTTACATTTGAGGAAAGTGAGGAAGAAAGAAGGTAAGTGACTTATCTAGGGTCACACCACTAGTAAGTATTTGTGGTGCGGCCTGCACTCAGGTCTTCCTGGCTTCAGGTATTAGGGGCTCTATCCACTGCACTATCTACCTCATTATCCTTTCTTGTAAGGGCAATAATTATTCCCATTGATGGATTGGAAAGGAGGGACTATTTTCTGTTTTGGAGAGGCAATAAGTCATGTCAGAACTGACTACGATTGATGCTTTAAAAGAAAAGTGTGCAAGACATTTGAGCATTCAGCCTAAAAATCTAAATTCAAATACCACATACAGTGATTCTATTTTGATCTTTGAACATCAAATTCTCATTGATTTATTGCCAAGGTTCAACCACTTCCAAATAAATCTTATATTTTGAAATGTATTTTAAGTATTCTTGACTTAGCGATACTTTTGGGACAAAAATTACATCTTAGTAAAATTTTATGGTAACATCTAGGGTTCTTTACCATGGATAATCGCATATTTTCTGTGAAGATTACACAATTAATCACTTCATCTCACGAATTCTGCCGTTAAAAGAATTATTTCCATGAGGTTGTAAGTTCTTTTCAACGTAACTTTCTTTACCTACCTGTTAAAAATGTTAATTGCAGAATATCGAAAGTTTTAGGTCGATATATGTCAACTCATTTAAAGTAATGATCTCTTTACAAAGCGAAGTTCAGAAATTTTGTAATTTTTAATATGATTCTCCAAACATTTTAAAAGAACTCTTAAAGTATTAGTATAGAAATACAAATCTGGGTTTATAGTTGAGAACAAATATTACAAAATATTTGAAAATACATCACTGCATCACAGTAATACATCTATGTAACTTGTTATAATTAATTAATTAATCCCTGTTTTTTATTCATATTCAGCTACTTTTTCTTTCCCCTTCATGCCCATTTTAGCCCTTAAAGAAGATACAAGGAATACAAAAGAGACTGAAAGTCTGGCCCATAGTGTAGTTCATGCAAACCAAAGCAAATACATAATTTATAGATGAGTACAAAAAGACTCAGTATATCATATGTGCATGCTAAGTTTTTTCATGTTGTAACCTTTCTTTCCAAAAAGATGAAAACTATGATGGAAAATTCTTCCAAACCACAAGCACAAAAATAAAACCTAATCTTTTTAAGTTAGAAATGCTTCAAACAATTTTTGTAATAATTCTTTTCTGAAATCATATGTTAAATATTTGAACCAAAAAAGCACAGGAATATAATTTAATATAGGTAAAAGAATTTTGCAGCTTATTTGGGGATATATGACAGACTTGAAGCTTAGAGAAAGAAGACAAAATTGAGCTTCACCAAACAATTATTTATCTGTTTTTCAGATTTATATTTGTTAAAGAGAGATAACATGCCAACCTATCTCTCAGGATTTTTGTGAAAAATAGTAGCCAATTAAAATGGCAATTAATTAATTAATTGTTAAAACCTAAAGACAGAACCAACATGAACGATTAAGTTTTCACAATAGTATTCAGGACTAAAAATGAGGTAAAGGTAGCTGTTAATAAAAATACTGTGCCCCAAACAAAAGTACAAAGGCTTTAAAAATGAAGGGGAGAAAAGCAGACATTTATACAGTGCTTTAAGTGCAAGGTGCTTTACGTCATTACATTATGTCATTATAATCCTCACAACCACTCTGTGAGGTAGGTGCTATAGTTTTTATTATACCCATTTTACAGATGAGGAAACTGAGGCTCAGAGAGGTTAAGTGACTTGCCTATGGTCAAACAACTAGTAAATGTTGAAGGCAGAAATTGATCCCATGTCTCTCGACATTGTGTCTAGGAATATTTCCACTACACTATACTGTCCAAAGATCAAAGCCAAAAAAAGAAAAGAAAGAAATTCAAACTAATAATCAATCATAAATGAAATTGGAAGTATATATGGGGATAGAAAGCAATTGAAAACTGTTTTTGAATGCACAAATTTTTAAGCAATGCTTTTTGTCTTCAAAAGTTATAATTGCATCTAGTAATTATATACATGATCAGAATGAATTAAAATAAGTCTAAACTGTAAAATGCTCAATCTTACATTTTTTACTTGAAAACTCTGCTGATTGTTGTCATGTTGTAATTTCTCCTAAACCCATAAAGATGAGTAGAAAAATAAAAAAAATCTCACAGAATCAACAATCTCACACTGGTTATGCTAAGATCACAGTGTACAATAAAATTAGTCAGAGGCAAAGAAATATTTAATATATTTTTAACCTCTGCACATTTGCAACCATAGGTAATTGAAGAGAAGATACTTTGAAATGACATTGAAGATAATCTTAATAATTCACTACTAAGAATTCACTTAGTAAATAAAGCAAAAACAAAAAAAAATTACAATATTGTTATTATGTGGCTACTCGATTTGACAGGTTATTAGTAAAATTCTCATTCTCATCCCAATTTCTTTTCACAGGAGAGTTATTATTGCTTCCCATATAAGATCTAACCAAAACAATCACAATTACAGAGGCTCATGGTTCCTTATTCATAAAGAATACTTTGTAAGGTGTAGCCACGTTCCCTAAACTCCTGAGTAAGACCACTCATTACTGAAGCATTTAACTTTTAATAAACCCCCAAATATCTCCTTCTCTTTCTATAACCATTTAATTGACCCATTATGATACTGCCTACAATAAAGAAAGGGAATGACTAAAATAAAGAAAGGGAATGACTAAGATGTTGCATACTTAGCCTACTGTCTTATTAGACAAAAGGGCCTAATGTTTCTGGAAATTGTGGTTATGTGTGTTGTGTGTTATGATTTGTCCTTCGCTCTCGAAGAGGACCACGACGTCAGGGAGATGATAACATGACTTGCAATTGACTTTGATTTGAGGGAGGGAGGTCTGTGCAAGGTCACCAGCCTCACGTTCTCCCTCCAGAACCATCTGGGTCCAGTGGCCAGATATTGATCAGGATGGCTGGAGACAGCCCAGGATTCTGTGAGAAATCTTGGCCATTTTAAGCTAAGGTCTTTTCAAGTTCTCACTCTGAGTGAGGCAAAGCCCATTCAGTGAATAGGGCTCTTTAAGAAGTGACTCAAGGGATGGCCCTAACTTCAGGAGAAATACTCTAAGATATGTGCAAAGTATTTTTTACATTCTGCCATAGTCAAACATTCAGTTAAACTATAGAGAAATACTCTTTTTAAAACTATTTCAAACACTGAAAAATGCAAATGTCATCATTCCTTCATTAAAAATACTGCCTCCTCAAAAATTCCCTTTAACAAGTCTGTTATCTTACATTCCTTAAGAATACAACAAATTCATAATTCAAACAACCATTACATTGTTGATTTACTATTTTGATGTAACTAACAATAACTTCTGGTATCTATTCGAAGTTTCGGTATAGACATAATTAACAAAACTATTATTATACAGATCAGGCTGTAAATCTAAACAATATATTTTAATGTCAATCCTTACAATTTCCAGAAAAATGCAAAGCAATCACTAAATACTAATTTTCATTCAAGGGCAAGTAACTGAGCATTCATAGGCAAAAAAAAAAATCAACTGGCAATTATTTATTTGCATTTTTAATTGTAGTTTAGAACTACCATTGATTGCTTACACACACATACTTAGACACACATACACACAAACACACACGCTTAAAACCAATAAAATGGGCTTCAAACTCAAAGGAAGTTTATACAAGATTCTATAGTCTCTACTGTGTCAAACTGAGGGAATTGGAATTTGCTTGGCAGAAATGCTGTCACAGTCTTGCATTAAATCATTAGTGGTGTGATAATGCTTAGCAATGTTCAATTTAGCAAATCCAAAAACGTTCATTGGCTGTACACTATTTGGGGTGCTCACCTCTTGGGATGGGCTACTGTTGTAAATGCTGTAATAAGGTTCAATTCGAGTATTGATGGGGGTTGAACTGCTCTGACCACAGTGCTGATGTCCAGCTGAGACTTTGGGGCTCAGAACACTTTCTTTTGAGTGACTGGGACCACAAGCTTGGTCCACAAATTTCTTCTGAGGTTTTGGAGACAACATGTAGGCTGAGTTGGTTTCATGATGGGAGGACTTGTTCCTATTGACTTCCAGGCTCCCTTTGCCGATAGCTCGAAGCCTGGTCTTCTGCTTGCAGCAACAGAAGCCCAAGGCTATATACTGGAAGCACCAGAGGACTTTTCTCCTCAGGCCCGCACTGTTCCGAGAATATATAAAAGGGTTTAATCCTGATTTGAAAAATATGAGGGTAAATCCGAACAGTTCAAACTGGTAAAAGATAAAGCTCCCACTGCTTGACAGAACTACCTGTACCAGGGAAATACCCAGGGGAAGGCAGCAAAGCAACACAGATAGCACAATGACTACACACGTGACCACTGCTCTAGAATCCTTTGCAGCAGACAGATTGACAGCAGAGACCAGCTGGAGCCGACTGGCAGCAGGAGTTGGTAGCTGATTGGAACACTGGGTATATCCATGGGTCTGTACATGTTGCAGTTTGTTGTAGTTCTGGTTCCTATATAAAGCTGGTCCAGCACCCTGGATGCTATCTACGCCTCCTGTCTGGCCCCCTCCCATGAAAGGATGAGGTCTGGAAGCGTCAACTGTGATGACCGGAGGGCATTTTCTCACCTGAGCATTTTTCCTCAGGGCCTGAGCGATCATGATGTAGGAGACAGAGACCACTACCACACAAAAGGTGAAATCAACCACATAAAGAGAAAGGATGGTTTTGCCTTCTCTGGTAATCAAACTGGACATGGGGAGACAGAGGTGTGACTTGCTAGTTTTCAATGTAGCCAGGGCGGCCAGTGTGAAGCTAGTAGCCCAAAGAAGTAAGGTAAGGATCAACGTACACGGGAAGGAGGCAGTTCGATTAGGTTGTTTCCCCAGCACCATTCGAAGCCGGTGGAGGGCAATCACTGCCACTGTTTTGAGGGACATGATGATGAAGCCAGAACTGGTGAGGTGAAAGGTGAAGCAAAAAGCATCAGGGATGCTGGCCGTTGAGCTAAAGAATAGCACAAAAGTGAACATGGGGGTTGTCACTCCACAAATGAAGAGGTCACAGAAGGACAAGTTCAGGATCATGAAATCAAAGTTGGTCCTGAACTTCCTGAAGGCTGGGTCAAAGAAGGACATGAAAACAATAATGTTACCATAGGAACCCATGAAGAAGATGATAACGAGCAGGAAGGTACAAGTCACCAAGGTGGCTGTGTGAATGATCTCCTGAAGATCCTCCTGGAAATAGGTGCTATTGCCTTTTGGGGAGACTGGCAAGGTGGTGTTGGGAGCTATCTGAAGGTGGTCTGTCAAATTCATCTTCAGAAAGAAAATGTCTCTTTCCTCTGCACCAAATAAGTATGAAAGGGAAAGGAGTCAGAGCCTCAACTCAGAAATAAGCTGGTAAATGTCACAACAGGTCCAAGGTAGATGAGTCTGCACACAAAAAATGAATGTTGAAAAACAGAAAAGAGTCAGTGTAGAGAAAGTATAGTCCTCAAAATACAAAGAGCAACATCATCTTGTACAAAGCACATCATACAGTTTTTTTTTAACCCAAGTCTATGTGCAGAACACATATTTGCCCACAAAGGCAAATAACATACTCACTGGGTATGTCCCTTTTTCTAACTTCCATGGATCATTAACAAATCCTGCTCTTTCTCCAGGGAGCAACCCTTACTTCTTAATCTTGTTTTGTAATTTTTCTCCTTCCTGTTTTCAGTTTCTCCTATTCCCTACTATCCGCATGTGACCTATGGCAAATCCCAAGGTACACCATATCCCGCTCAGTAAAACCCTGAAGGAGACCACACTTGCTCCTACACTGTCTTTCGTAGTTTCAGTTTCCATTTTAAATGAGTATATTTTGAAAAGGAATTTTAATTGTTTCCTTGTCCCAAATATATAGCTTAGATCTTATCATTTCCTTTGTAATCAGTTAAAAAGCAACTTTCTTTTTAATAGTTAAGGGCTTTGGGGCAGCTAGGTGGCACAGTGAGTAGAGCACTGGCCCTGGAGTCAGGAGGACCTGAGTTCAAATTTGGACTCAGACACTTGACACACTTACTAGCTGTGTGACCTTAGGCAAGTCACTTAACTCCAATTGTCCTGCCTTCCCCCTCAAAAAAAAAAAGAGTTATGGGCCTGAAAGACAGGAGACCCAGTGTTCTATTTCTAGCTGTAGAACCAATTATTTGTTAAGAGGTGGGATACAGGCACCTTCCTTTTGACTGTCACACATATTTATGAATACTGAAATATTTTAATTCAATGAACAATTACTATTAAGCACTCTACATGCTAAGCACTGGGGAAACAAAGATAGATAAAATATTGCTTGTCCTAAGATCTAGCTGAGGACTGGGGAACTTTCGGCTTTGAGGCCACATGTGGTCCTGTAGGTCCTCAAGTGTGGTCCTTTGACTGATTCAAGACTTGAGGACCTAGAGGGCCACATGTGGCCTCGAGGCCACAGATTCCCCAACCCTGACTACTTCAGGTAAGCACTATGAATCATTTGCATCTATTTCAAATTCATAAATTAATATTGACTAATTGGTAATTTTTGGTACAGGAGACAACAAGATGTAATGGCAAGAATAATGAATTTAGAATCAGAGGACCTGAGTTTAAATTCTGGCTCTATTAGCTGCTACTTGTATAACCTTGGGCAAGTCCCTTCAATCTCTGGGTTTAAGTTTTCTCAGGTATACAATAAGTGAGTTGGTCAAATAATCTCTAAGTTTCCTTACTCCTGTAAATCTTGTTTCTATCTAAGCAAGTTAGTCTGAGATAGAAGGCTTGCTTGATTCTGTGCAGGTAGAAAGATGGAAGGAATCAATGCCACTTGATTCATGCTTTTTGTTTACCAGGTGATTTCCAACACAGGATACCCTAACGAGAATTTGTTACCTATAGCTGCTGTAGTTGCACTCATCACAAACTTTTTTTTTTCAGCAATCTTTGATACAAATTTTGCAGACCACCACACATCTCAGACACTTAGATGATTCTGTGCCCAAACTGCCTTCCAATTTGGGGTGCTTCCAGTGAACTCTATCCTTCATGTTCCCCCAAGGTTCTGAGCTGTTCTGGAGTTGGCAAAGTGCCTCCAACATCTGACATCTCTTTTATACTTAAGCCCAATCCTGGGGTTAACTGAAGGATACCTAGGAGAGTCACCTTTCCTGGTCTCCCCAGGTAAGGACTTCCCCTCTGGGGCTACCTTCTATTTATTCTGTATATATTCTGTATGCACTTAGATATTTATGTGTTCTTTTCTTCTTGAGGTCAAGAATTGTTTTTGCCTTTCTTTGTATTCCCTGAGCTTTAGCAGGGTGCCTGGAACACAGTAAGCATTTAATAAATGCTTGTTGATCTTTTTATCAAATATCTCAGATAAGGTATATCTCAGATAAGATATAGAGACAACTAACAAAAATGAGCTCAAAATCTGTTCTCTGATAGTTAAATGGTCAAAGGATACGAACAAACAGTTCTCAAAAGATATGCGAACAACCATATGAAAGAATACTCCAGAGATGACTAAAAATAAGAGAAATGCAAATTGAAATAGCCCTGAGGTTTTACCTGACACCCAGAAAATTGTCAAAGATGACAAAATATGGGAATAATCAATGTTGGAGGGGTTATGGAAAGATAGGCACTCTAATACATTGTTGGTGAAGCTGTGAATCAGTAAAAACCATTTTGGAAAGCAATCAGGAATTATGCAAATAAAGTGGCTAAAATGTCCATACCCTCTGACCTAGAGATTGCACTGCTAGGAATATACTCCAAGGAAGTCATCAATAAAAGGAAAAGCCCATATGCACCAAAATATATTAGTTAGCCCTTTTTGTAGTAGCAAAGAACTGGAAATGAAGCTGATGTCCATCAATTGGGGCAATGGCCAAACTATGTTACATGTTAAGTATGGGATACAATGAAATATATCTGTGCTGTAAGAAATGACACAGAATAAATAAGAGAAGCATGGGATGACATATGAATTGATGCAAAGTGTTAAAAAATTATGAAATACAACCTTAGCCGCAAGTAAGAGATATGAGAAGAGGGACCACTGGTGTGGAAGATGGCATATAATCAAATTTTTCTATGTATGGATTAGTTTTATGGGAGGAATAGAGGAAGTAGTATGGAGGGGAGATTTAGATTATTAAAAACAACAGATGTCAATAAAATTTATTTTAAAAAACATGGTTCATGAATATCATAGAAATCTTTCTAAAGCACTCTAAATCAGTTTGTATATTCCACCTCTTGAATTCCTTCACTATTCCTATGAGGGAGCCTCTGGCTTATTCCACATTTTTATTATAGAGTCAGGACAAATCAAGGTGCTCAAGTGATCTTATAACTCTCTGAGGGCAACGACTGCAGTTTCTGCACCTTCATTGCAAGAATTCTGGATGAGAAAACCCTGCACATACCAGGCTCCTTCTCTGTCCCAGAAAAATTTAAAGAGAATGCGGCGGCCAAACTTCCCACACTCGGATGCTCTACCTGTCCCTAACCCCAGGTTGTCCATCATTTATGTACGGTGAAAAAGACGACCTGTCTTTGGGATTTTAAAAAATTCGTGCGGATCAGCCAGAGGAAAAAATACTTCAGAGGGCAGGAGGGCCAAGATTCAGGAAGCAAAGACAAGGACGCCAGGGCCTGCTGGGGAGAGAAGTGAGGGACGCGAGCTTCCAAGTGGTCTGAGCGATAAAGGAGGCTGGGGCTAGAGAAGCGGTGCTGGACGTACCGCCTGAGGGGTCCCGGGTGAGGCGCGGAGGAGGCTGCAATGGGGAAATCCCTGGAGGCCAAGGGGGCCGACTGAGCTTCCGCCTGCGGACCTGGGCCCTGAACACAACCCCCTCCCACCACCGCAATCCTCCCCGCAGGCCCCAGCCTCTAGGCTCGTCCTCTCACCTGCCCGCGACTCCTCCTTCTCCATCCCAGGCCCGAGAGCTGGGATGCTGGGCCCGATGCAGCTGCTGCCGCAGCAGCCAGAAGATGCGGGCACGCGGCACCCGCGCCATCGCGGCCACCTCCGCGAAGGAAGAGGCTGGGGGCGGAGAGACTCCGGGAAAGAGCACGGGGAGGAGGGAGCGCCGCATCCCCCACCCCCGTCCCCCCCCCCTCCCCCCGCTTCGACCTGTCTCCCTCTCGGCCCCACTCCCAGCTCTTCACAGCCGCCTCCCCCCAGCTCTCCCGCTCCCGGGCTCACGGCGCAGCCCCCGGGCTGGCTGCCCGTCACGTCCCCCGCAGCCGCAGCGCCCCTCCGTCCTTCCCCACTTGGCTGGGGGCTCGCGGCAGGCTCGCGTTTGAAACGACTCCTGCGGTCACTGCCGCGGCCCCCGCGCACCAGGTCCTCAGCCCCGGCCCCGGGGTGACCAGATCCCGCAGCTGGTCCTTCCGCACGGCCCCCTCAAGATCGCGGTACGGCGCAGGCGGCTTTCCTCCATCCCCACGGAGGCTTCCTCGCCCCTCCCGCAGAGGCAGGGGTTTGTTTGCCCTCGGAGGATCTAGGTATTTATCCCGGGGGCTGCGGGGCTCCCCGAAGGCTGAGACCATATAGGATAAGGTCAGGTCCCCAGGGCTGGAACGGACCCGAGAGGCCACCTCATCCCTCCACCACCTGTGCCCAAGGCCGAATCCCCGCTCCTCCATACTCGACCCAGGAGAGGAGAGTTAGAAAAAGGGGACAGTGTAAGGAAGGAGAAAGAACAGCGTAATGGGAGGAGGGAGCGGGGCTAGTAAATGTGAAGAGACAGCCAGGTTTCAGCCTTCCTCGAAGCTTGTCCAGGTTGGGGACGCACGGCGGGAGCACATGTGTTTTCTCCAGCGCCAGTCATTCACGCGAAATCGCGCAGTCCGGTGATTGACCCCTGTTCCCTTTCCTGGCCGCCCAGACGCAGGGAAGATTGGGGTTCCATTTCACAAGCCAGCGTTTTAGTCTAGCTAGAGAGTAACAGTGGCTTTTTTTTTTTTAATTGTGCGAAGGGGTTTTTGCCTTAAATTACAAGCTCAGTTCCTTCGGAGTGTGCGTCCTTTCCCTCTTCTCTATACATGACCCCTCAATTGGCTCTGTTGCATACACTAGGAATTCCTGGACCTCCCCCTCCTCTTTTCCCCATTTATCGCTGAAGCAAGTGACTAGCAAATAAATGGCAAGCCCCAGTAGCGGAGACACCGGGCACTTATTGTGACTTAGGGCAAATGGCTTTACCTTTCTGAGACTTAGTATCCTGGGCTGTAAACTGGAGGTAACTATTGTACCTTTCACTGGGGTGTCAGGAGACTCAGAAGATCTGCAAACTTCAAAGCTTTATATATGTTATCTTGGTTATTTTTGTTGCTGCATAGTCACTTCCTACTCTCCATGACTCCATTTGGGGTTTTCTTGGCAGAGATACTGGAGTGGTTGGCCATCTCCTTTTCCAGCTCATTTTAGAGGGTTAAGTGACTTGACCACTTGTCACAGCTAGTAAGAGTCTTGAGGCCAGATATGAAATCAGGAAGATGAGTCTTCCTGAATTCAGGCCTTCCATGCTATCCATTGCCTACCCGCCATGGTTATTTTGGATGGTCAAAAAACAAAACCCTAAAATAGACTAGTGTTAACATTTTAACTACAAGTCCAATAATTGCATGACTTATAGCTTACTGATGTATGTCAATAATGATGCAGATTTATGCAAAATAAACATCCACACTTTGGATTCCCTTCTAAAGCTCTTTTGGATCATCGATTTAGAGAAGGGACTTAGAGGTCAACAGTCAATTTACACAAAATGAGGCTCATAGCTGCTAAGCAATTCACCCAAAGTCATATGGAGAGTAAGTAGGGCCAGGACCTAAGTTCTGCTATCGCACCCAGTTTGGTGTTCTTTCTACCGAAATGTTTTAGGGAATTTACTGTGGGAATTAACGTTAGCACTTCCAACTGAGGGACAAGGCAGTGAAAGGCAGGAAATCAGGAAAGTGAATAAAAATGAAGCCCAAATCATGACTATAATATGTGGACCTTCTGATCATGAATTAAGATAAAAAGCAAAAAGAACTACTTCTCCACTTCTGTCTATGGTGAGACTAATTTAAATCACGTTAAAGCAACATGGTATAGAGAGCTAGGCCCAGCCATGCCTTGACGTAAGGGTTGTGTGATCCTTGGCAAATCACTTCACCCTTTCAGTGCTCAGTGCAAATCTCTAAGGCACTAAGTGGCTGACCCTCCACAGCAGAGTAATTTCCTCAGCTGGGATTTGCCTATACTCATGAAATCACAGATCCAGTTCCAGAATCATTATTCCTCATTTAAACCAGTTTTAGATATCAGAAAAAAAAAAAAAAACTACCACACACACATCCTCCCTATTCTTCCCCTCTCCAGTAGAACTGAAGCCTCCCTGGAGGGCAAGGAAGGTTTTGTTTTTGTAACTCCAGCACTAGAACATTCTTCTTAGGTCCAGAACTGTGATTTCCTTGTGGGATAGGGAGCTCAAAACAGAAACTCCTTTTGCAAGGCAGACCAGCAATTCTTCTGTCATTTATAGCCTCAGAGAATTTTCTGGGGGCCCTGAGGGATTAAATGACTTGTCCATAGTCACACAGGCAGTATGAGAAAAAGGGAGGACTTAGAACCAGGCTTTCCAGACTCCAAGTACAGCCCAGTATCAGGACACTACAGGACACAAGGCCTCCGGGCTTTGCACACAATAGGTGCTTAACATATTTATTACTAAATTAAATTCTTTCAAAGATTACCCAATGTCTAGAATGGACTGTCAATATCAATACCAGACGCTAGGAATCTGGATTTCGGTAGTTTTGCCATAATAATCAATGCTTATTGTGCACCAATACACATGCTGCTAATGCCAGAAACAACACTGAAGGCAGCAAACCAGATAATGGTGGAAGTTGGACTTAACCCAGTTAATCCATGTGCAGGGATTATTATTATTATTACCTTCCTGTTATCTTCCTATTTTAACCAATTCCACAGTAGGTTAGTTTTTTAAAAATTTGTTTTGGATATTTGTTTTGTTTCACCAGTTACAAATACCAAAGCTGCTAATAAGTTCCAAAACAACCAGCTGAAATGTTACTCCTTTTTTCTTTCTATGTTCATCCTTCTTTAAGAAAAAAGAGCACAAAGATCTAGGAAATCTTAGGGACCTACGTAATCATGAATTAGAGAAGCAATTCCTGAATAATTCGAAGTTTATTGTGTATATACTGACTTTGACTAGCTTGTATATAGTTTTAAGGTTTGCAAAAAGCACTTTACATATCATCTCATTTGATCCTCACAGTAACCTTTTAAGGCAGGTCATCATTCCCATTTTATATATAAGAAAACTGAGCCTAAGAGAGGTTCAAGTGACTGCCATGGTCAAAGGGCTAGGAAGTGTTAGAGGCAGAATACCAACCAAACACTCAACTCCAAGACCAGTATTCTTTCCATTGTTCCACACTGCCTCCTTCTGGAAATACCAATAAATTGGCATATAATTTATATTCCCCTTTCTTCAGTTGCTGTAGACGATGCCTCTTTTTATAGATGTCATAACAGGCAGCAAGGCATATTGGATAGAACTGGACTTGTAACCCAGAAGGCTTGGGTTCAAGTCATCCCTCTGACACATACAGGTTACATGGACCCTGGGCAAGTCACATAATCTCTCTGTGTCCCAGGCAGCTCTGGAAACCAGGAGTTCATCAAGTCAGATCTGAGAATTTATTTTTTAAAAATATCCTGAAAACAGTATAATTCCATATATTTGGTTTCTTTTGTAATCTTATGTATTTGATTTTGGCCATTTAAAAACATTCTGAGAAGGGGTCCATAGGCTGCCCAAGGGATTCCTCTTTCTCTCTCTCTCACACACACACACCCCTCAAAAGTTAAGAACTTGTGCTCTAAACCCATAAACTGCACAACAGTTGCTGGTGCGTATTGGTGGGATCACAGTTGCTGGCACCAACTAGGCACATAATAAATGCCTGCTGACTTATTAGAGTGAGTTTTTTCAGCTCAGCAGTGCTCTACACAGATTCACAGGTCTGGACAAAAACAAAGGCACTTTGAGTTTTTTTAATATGTATATAAAGTGGCAGTAGAGTCTGAGATCCCAGAGATAAACCAGAAAATGACTAGAGGTAATTGTTAGAATTCAGGAAACTACATTTCACTTACCAAAATAATAATTTCCTCCTATTCATTCTATTTTTAATATAGATTTTGGCCAGTTCATTTTCAAGCCCTGGACTGCACAGATAAGGAAATGAGGACACCTCCTGCCAAATATACTCCCAAATTAGGGGAGATGATGAAGGCAGTGTCTCCCTTCATCATCATTACAGAACATTTGGATAGTCAGTGTTGGATGAGACCTTCATAGTCATTTAACTCTCATTTTTACAGATGAAGAAATTAAGTCCCAGAGAAACCAAATGCCTTGCCAGTGATCACACGGGTTATGGCAAAGCTAGGACTAGACCTTACAGATTTCCTGACTCTTCCAATGCTCTTTTTGGATGATTTTTAAAAAATGTATTTAGAATAATATGCACCTATGCCTTTGAAAGAGGGCCAATCACATAACTTCTAATGTTTTATGGAAATCTTTGCTTGTTCAAAGAAAGTGGGGAAGGAAACAAACATTTTTACCTACGTGTCAGGCACTGTAGTAAATGCTTTATAGGTGCTGTTTCATTTGATCCTCACAACCACCCTGTGAGGTCGGTGCTATTATGATCCCCATTTTACAGTTGAGGAAACTGAGGCAGACAGGTTAGGAAACTTGACCTGAGTTACACAGCCAGTGAATGTCTGAAGATGGAATTCTTGTTGCCCTCACTAATTATCAATAGGGGTGGTGACTGGACCTTAATGTCATGAAGGTATAGGCAACTCCCAGATGATTACAAATTCTGCCAATGCATGTCTTAACCTTCTTTGTAATATATCATCCTAACAGAACTGCCTAGGGCACTGAGATGAAGTGACTTGCCCAAGGTCACACAGTCAATATTCATCAGAGGGGGTACTTGAATTTGTCTTCCTGGCTGGCTATCGACTCTGCTGTGCCACTTTTCATCAGTTTGTCAATGTCCTTTCCAAAATGTGGTACCCGGAATTGAATATACTTCAGATGTGGTCTAACAAGGAGCATGGTGATGACAGTTATATATGCAAAGTGCTTTAAATAACTTATTAGAATCTCACAGCCACCCTTATTCCCATCTTACAGATGAGGAAACCGAGGCTCAAAGGGTTGTTACTCAACAGTCATTGTACAGCCAGTATGTGTTGAGGCAGAGTTTGAACCCAGCTCTTCATGATTCTGCCCCCAACATTCTATCCCTATGCCCAGCAGCCTCTATAGTAGGAGGACCACCACTGTAGTCCTGGACATCATGCCTTCCTTACTGGAGATAAGACTGCCTGAGCTTTTCTGCTGTATAAACAAATACAGGGGTGAGGCACTGTAAATATTGTCGGAGAGGCCTGAGTTCCCAACCCACTGCTGCTGCTTTACAAGCTCATCTCCCTGCCAAACCGCGGTCTTTCACCTTTCCGATCCATGCTCCATAGTTGCCAAACTGATGCTTCGAAAACACAGGTCTGATCTTGTCACCCTACTGGAGTTCAAGAAACTCCAGGGGCTTCCTATTGCCTTTCATATGAACGGATGGATGGATGGATGAATGAAAAAGCATTTCATTTAAGAGCCAAGGGCTTTCAACTTTACTGTGCTAAGGGATTGGCAACAAAAAGGGCCCGGTGATTAGGGAAGGGCATGTTGATTTAGAAAGTGGCTGGAACAGTGGGTAGGGCCCCAGAGGAGACTGACATGCCGCTGCAGGAACAATGGCTAAGTTTATCTCATCATGGTTCTGGAGGGACAGGCAACATACCACACGTGGCACGCAACACTTTCAAGGGCCATCCAAACAGATCAAAATATACCTCCCCACAATAACTTTGCATTTTCCTTATATGTGCTTGCAAATACGTACTATGTATATATTTTGAAAGGCAGACTGGTATAGTGACCAGAGAGTCAACCTCAAAGTCAACAGTATCAAGGCCTGCTTCTGAAACATGCTGCCCGAGTCTGGTCAAGCCATTTCATTTTAGTACTTGAGGCAACTCTCTTAAGACTATATATAACTGTAGATAAAGTGCTGACTTATTTCCGTAGAGGAGATTTCCTCAGCTGGAAGCTCCATATACTAAGGCAATCCTAGGTCCAATCTCTATCACTATATTTGACATATATTACATTTACATTTTTCCCCATTAAAATGTAAGCTTCTTGATGGTATTTTATTTTTGTTATTGTGTATCACTAGGGTACCTAGCACAGTACCTAGTACACAGTAGGCAATTAAAAAAGAGGATCTTAGGATCACAAACCTGGAGTTATAAGACATCTCAGCAACCATGCTTTACTGATTGATTGAATCAATTGCAAAGATGGGAAAAGGTGAGAATGCTGAAATTACCTCAAGTTTACTTTGTACATATTTTATATCTACTTATAGGGGTCCATGTTGTTTCCTCTAATAGAATGTGAGTTCCTTGAGGGCAGAGACTATTTCATTTTTTTAAAAATCATTTGGTTTTTGTCTCAGCGAAGATATAAAATAAAAGCTGATAGTAGTTGCGTTGACTCTGGGCAAGTCACTTAATCTGTCAAGAGGTTCTGGAGACTTGCTAAGACTTAATGCTGCTTTCTAATTGATAGGTTGTGATCTGCTGTGGAGTAAGTTCCCCCATAGATGAATTCACAGATCCATTTTCCATAGTTACTGTTGTATCCCATGGTTGACATGTATTGAGTCTGCAATCCATGAAAACCCCAGTTCTTCAGATGAACTGCTGTTTTACTGTAGTGGTATGCTTGGGAAGTTGATTTTTAAAAAAATCCTAAATGGAAGACTTTATATTTATCTCTATTTAAGTTTACCTAATGAGTTTAGGGCTCTAGTCTATCAAGGTCTCTTAGGATTCTTGTCATCTAAACATTATTAATCCCTCCCAGCTTTGTGTCATCACCCAAGCATTCCATTTATGCCTTTATCCAAGTCACTGATAAAAATACAAATAGCACAGAGCAACACTCACATTCCTGGAGCACTATTCTTTTCAAGTGAACCTCAGACGATTAATGTCTACTCTTTGGGCCTGGCCATCCAACCAGTTCCAGATTCATGTAACTGTATTATCTAGCCAACATCGCTGAGTCCTGTCCACAAGAATAGCATGAAATACCGTGTCAAATCCTTTGTCAAAAATCCTGGTAAACCACATCTACCGCATTCCTCTGAAACACCAGTGTCCAAAAAGGAAATGAAGTTAATCAGATATGAGCTGTCCTTGATGAAGCCATGATGGTGCTTAGTGATTACTACTTTTTCTACATCTTCACCAATATTCCTTTAACATTATTTTCTAAAATTTTCTAGGAATCTTAAGTTAAGCTTGGTGGCCTATAGTTTTTAGATTCACTTGTCTTCCCTTTTTAAAACCAAAACAACATCTATTCTTTTTCAATCTGAGGTATCTCTCCCATTTTTTTTTAGAACCTTTCAGAGATCACTGACAAGTGGGTCAGTAATTGTATCTGTCAGTTCTTCCAATACCTGAGATTAGTTCCCCTGAGCCAGATGACGAACTCAACAAGGGCAATTCGCTGCTTTCTTACTATTCCTCTGATTATTAATCCACTTTTCTACTTCTTTTTCCAGTCCAGACATCAGTCTCCTTTACAGGATGGTAAAGGGCCTTAAATTTGTGTGATGAGGAACAATTGAAGGGACTGAGAATGCTTATCCTGAAGAAGAGAAAACTCAGGGCAAGTAATGATTGTTTTCTTCAAGTATTTGAAGAGGTAAGTGGCAAAGAGATTATACTTGTTCTGTCTTCTGAGGCTGAACAGAAACAACAGGTGGAAAAGTAGAGGCAAATTTGGGCTTAACGTCTGGGAAAATTTCCTAACAACTTTAGATATCCGTAAATGGGAAAATAAGCTGCTTTGGAAAGTAGCAGGCTCCCCCTCATTGGAGGTCTTCAAGCAGAGACTAGATGACCACTTGTTGGGTATTTTGTAGTAGAGATTCCTTTTCAGGTCTAGCTTAGGCTAGATGGCCAGTGAGGTCTCTTCCAACTCTGAAACTCTTGATTCTGCAGGAAAAAAAAAAAAAAAAACAGAAGCAAAGTAAGAGTTGAACAGCTTTGCCTTCTTTCATCGTCCCATCTACCCTGAGTAAGTCTTAATTCCTTCTATGTTCCTCTTTGCCCCAAATCAGCCTTCTAACAAAATCTTTTTGTTGCCCTTATTTTCCCCCCAGCCTAAGCGGATTCTGAGTCCTACAATTCCTGACACTGCTTACGTAACTTCACTCTGCTTTTGTATTTCGAATCCATTATCTGCCCTTGTTTCCATCTTCTGTACATGCCTTATAAAAATCTAAGTGGGGTGGTGACACTTCCCTGTGGGTCCACATTGGTCTCTTTACATAGTTCCTTTTCTGCCTCATTAGAACTGTTTCTTTGATAACTATAATATACATGTTAAATTTTTTATGAACAATTTTATGTTAAATTCTTTAGAAAGGTACAAAAAAAAAAGAACTCTATGAGGTCTCAGGGAGTAAGACCATTCCTGACCACAGGAATCAGGGAAGATTAAAGAGAATCATAGATTGAGAGCAGAAGATATAGGAGGTGGGATTTCAATTCAATTTAACAAGGATATAATAAGTACATATTAAATGCCAGGTACACAATATGCTAGGGCTTGGAACACAAAGAACAAAGAAACAAAAGGAAATCTCTGCCCTCAGGGAGCTTACATTCTACTGGAGAAATATGTACACAAATACATACAAAGCAAATACATTACTTTTTTATTTTGCAGGAGAGGGAAAGAGCATTAACAACTTGGCTAGGGGATCGGGAAGGCTTTGTTTAGCTAGTGGCACTAGAGCCCAACCCTGAGAGGAGCTCAGGATTCCAAGCAACAGAGATGAGAAGTATTCTCATCTTCAAAGTATGGAAGAACAACCTATACAAAAACAAAAAAGGAGGCAAAAGATAAGAGTATTCTGTACAGGAGATTACAAGTCAGCCAGTCTGGCTGGAACACTGTATGATGGAGAGCAATGTTAAATCAGTCTAGAAAGACAAGTTGAACATAGTGACATTTTAAATGCTAAATAGATGAATTTGTATTTTATTCTAGAGAAAATCAGGGAGCCAGTGAAGTTTGTTGGCGTTGGAAATGATATAGTTAGACCAGTGCTTTAGCACATCAGAATGGCAGCTTTGTGGAGGATTGTAGATTGCAGAGCAAGAGATGGAAGCAGGAAAATCAATTATGAGGCTATTGCAGTTGTATAGGTAAGAGGAGATGAAGGCCTGGATTAGGACAGTGGCTGTTATTTGAGGAGGGAAGAAGACTTATTTGTTAACCTATCAACTTATTTATTAAACACTTACTTTGTGTCAGGCACTGTCCTAAGCACTTACGATACAAATAAGAAAAAGACAGTCCTTGCCCTCACAGAACTCACAATCTAATGGGGGAAGATAACACATAGAAAAAAACTGAAAAGGGAGTGCCAGATGGTACCTGGCAGGGACATGATGATGACAGTAGAGTCAAAAGCATGCAGAGTAGCGGGTGACAAATGAAGAGATAGTCGGCATTCTGAGCCTTCTTTGAAGGGAGGCGATGGGAGTTGTTTTTATGTTCCACCCTCCAATCAGAGGAGCAGAAGCAGCTGAGGGTGCTGTTGTGGTGTAAGGACCAAGGCTGAAGTAATCTTCTTGTTGAGTTTCCTAGTGAATACGTTATCCAGGAAGTGGGAGGGAGAGGAGGAGGAGGAAGATAAGAATGAGGATGATGATGATGATAGGGAAGTCAAAACCAAGCAAAGCAGCTGGTGGCAAAAGAAGATCAGTGTAATAGATATCATAGAGCTAAAATCAAGACTAAGGATAGATAAAAACACAAAGGCAGGGGATTTTCAAGGAACAGTTGATAATCCAGTTTGGTTGGAAAGCAGAATTCATGGTGGGAATATTGTAAGATTAGAATAGTAAGGATGCACTTTCCAAGGAGACATGGCATGCTTAGTTTAGAGATTTGAACTTCATTCAGCCAGCAACAGAGGGCCACCAAATTTTTTGAGAAGTGACATGCTTAAGGAAAATTAGTTTGAGAGACATAAAGTATGAAATGAAGTGGAGAGACAGTAGTTGATGGGAAGATTTGATGAGAAACTATTGCAATAATCTAAGTAGTGGGGGAAGATAGAAGGCACAGTGGCTAGAGTTCAGGGCCTGGAGTCAGGAAGACTCATCTTGAGTTCAATTTAGCCTGACACTAGCTGTGAATCTGGGCAAATCACTTAAGCCTATTTGCCTCAGTTTCCTCATCTGTAAAATGAGCTGGAGAAGAAAATGGCAAACCACTCCAGTATCTCTGCCAAGAAAACCCCAAATGGGGTCATGAAGAGTTGGACACGATTGAAATTACTGAACAACAAAAGTATATAGTGGACCTGTATTAGGGCTGTGCTAGGGGAAAAGGGGAGAGAGGACAGATGTGAGATATAAAGGTAGAATCAACAGGCCTTGACAATTGATTGGATATGAAAGATTAGAGAAAAAAGGGCAGACATATCCTGAGTTTTAGACATGGATAGACTGAGTGAATGTTGGTACAAGGATAAATATTGAAATTAGAGAAGAGTATCACTGGAAAAAACACGGTAGCAACAGGTTTGTGGCAACAGCTGTGGAACAGATTGTCAGTCAAGGCTTTTACTGAAAGCCTAGTGGGTGCAAAGCTCTGCAGAAAGTGTCTTAAAGAAAAAAAAAAAAGGGAAAAAATGACCTGGTCCCTTCCCTTAAGGAATTTGTAAAACAGAGAAATAAAAACACATACACATTAATAAGATGCATGAAGATTTGGAAATCAAGTTTTAAAATCTGTATGAACAGTACCAATTGTGTACACTAGTTGGTATTATCAGTTAGGTATGTCTTGGTAAGGTTTTCTAAAAGAGGCAAATTTTGAGCAGACCTGAAGGAAAAGGCTAGGTGGAATGTGAAGGAAAGAAACAAACATTTAAGTGCCTAGTATGTGCCAGGCACTGTGCTAATTGCATTAAAAATAATGTTTTATTTGATCCTCAACAATCTTGGGAAACAGGCGTCATTATTACTATCCCCATTTCACTGAGGAAATGAAAGCAGAGAGAGGTAAAGAGACTTGCCCAGGGCCACACAGCTACTGAACATCTGAAGACTGATAGGAGTTAGATCTTCCTGACTCCAGACCCAGCACCATCTAGCTGCCCAGCTGGAAATTTGCAAGATCTAAATGTTACTTTTGAGTCTAGTGGCAATTATATTCTTTAAAAAAAAAAAACATTCAGCTTTGTTTAATGCTGGTATAAATCTTAGTTTTCTAAACATAGAACCTTCCCTTTCCATGTCACCACCACCCCCAAACCCACCCAAAAAAACGAACCAAAAAAAATGGAAAAGGAGTCCTAAAAAAAGTAGACATGGACTGACTTGAACTTGGGCAACTGGTTAACTTAGTAGAGTGATTCACATTTTGGGGTTATTTTATTTCCAATTGTTGTATATTGACAAAGATCTGATCAACTTACTTGTTCGATACACAATGGATTTGTTTCATTAATTAAGTTTACTTTTGAGTAAACTTTTTGAGTACTTATCTATATGGAAGTAGATATTTTCTTTTGGGGAGGGGAGAACTGGCCTGTGATTTCATTGCTGGGGAGGTACCAAAGAGGAAATTCCTCTACCAATACACCCATTCTGCAACTTAATAGTCTTTAGTTTCCTAGAACACTGAGAAATGAAATGACTTGTTCAGCATCCTAGAGAGCTAATGTGTGTCAGATGACTTGAGGACAGATTCTCCAAGAAAAGATTTCATTTGAGAAATAGAGAACTTAGAAGCAAGAACACATTCCAGTTATGACTGCTAATCACTATATTCAGTAATCATAGCTGTGGTCTTAATCTGGCATTTAAAACAAGTAGCATATGAATACTATATTACCAATAGGATTTTAAAAATAAAAAACCATGCCTATTATATGGCCTAGGATATTGAAGTAACTTCCAGCTAGTTAGCAAATTAATACCTAGGTTTAGAGGAAGTTCATCCAAAGGGCTGGTTTGAAAAATGTCAAGTATACAGCTCTAAGTCCTTTGGGCACAGGCAGAATGACCTTCATGAGTTAGGCCATAAAGATTTTTTGATAGCTGGCTATGAAGAACAGTTTCCAGGGAAGTTGCTGTCCCTTTATTTGCCCCAAGGAAAAGTCCGAGTTAACCAAAAGGTCATCAGGCTTTACTGCCTTGCCCGGTGGAGTCAGTTTCATGCAGATTTATGAGAAGCTGGTAATCTTTGCCAAAATTTTGATAACCAGCTCCATCTTTTGTGCTGGGCAAGCTTCATGCCCATTTCATTTACAGTAATTTATCAGGATGAACAAAAATAGCTAGGATGAAAATAAAAAATTCTGAATTTTGTTCCAGTATTAGAATTTCTCAAGTCTTCATTTGTCCGAGGGACAGAGAAATGGTAACATTTCCTGGGAAGACAACGTAGAATAGGGGAAAGGTGGCTGGGTCTAGAATCAGAGGGGCCAGAGTTTGAATCACATCAATAACTGGTGTTACCTTAAGCAATTTACTTAAACCTATCTGGGCCTCAGTTTCCTCATCTTTAAAATGTTTGGAGTAGAAGACTTCTAAGGTCCCTTCCAATTCTAAATTTATGGAATAAGACCTTAAATATTTGTAAATAACTCTCATATCTCAGTTCATTTCTACCTCAAAATAGCCCTGTAAGAGCAAGTATTATCTCCATTTGACAGGTAAGTAAACGAGGCATTAAGAGGTTACACAACTTATAGTTGGTCACAAGGTTTTAGTTACAGAACTAGGACTTAACCTGGGTCTCCTTATTCCCACCCTTGCTCTCCTTCAATCTTACTGGTCATCAGCACTGAGAAAATGCAAACTACAATACACAAGGGACCAAGTAAGCCTCAGTAGGGCTTACCCCAATAACTATAAGGCTTTACAGTCTTCTTCACACAGTAACTCCCTACCCTTCTCACATGACAGAGGAATGAGACTCTAAAACAAACTTATTTCACATAAAGACATTCTTTAGCTTGAATTCAGCTGGTATCTTTCTCTCTAGTCTAAATAATCTAGAATGAGGAAATTTTTGGTCCAAGACTTAAGGCCCACCAGACTGCACTAAAGGACCTGGTATTAATATATATTATATAACATTGCTATTCTAAAAATTCCTTTAGTTGTGTAATAAACATGTTAAACCACTGCCTTCCCTAAATTTGGAGAGATTTAAGAATCCTGATTAAATCACTTAACCCCTCTGAGACTGTTTCTGCATCTACAAAAATGAAGAGATATTGATTGCTAATATTTCTTCCATCTCTTAAATTGAGTCCTGGGATTCTCAGTTAACCTACCAGCTTTCACAAATCATTTTTACCTAACTACAGCTTACTTTCTACCAGAGCATCTTTATTTCAACTTTGTACTTCCTATCACGAGACTCACATTAGGCAAACAAAAACAAGCCCCAAGCCTAGGACAATGAGATAATTCAGAATCAACCTAGGCAAATTATAACATGAGAACCAAAATGTGTACACACACACACACACACACACACACACACACACACACACACACACGAGGAATGAGAGTAGGGGAAGAAGGAAGGCACTAGAAGTTGAGGGAATCATGAAAGACTTCATGTAGAGAAGGCGGTACTTGAGTTGTGCACAAAGAATAGGGATTCTGTGAGGCTGTGAAGAGGTAATACACCCCAGGTATGAGGAATAGAGGCATGAGATGAAGGGCCATTGTATAAGGAACAATAAGGGACATTTGGTTGGGTAATATGTATGGGAATGGCTAGAAACTTAATTGGGGTCAAGTTGGGAAGGGCATTCCTTAAATGTGAAACTGCCTGTATTTGATCCTAGAGATGACTAGGAGCCTCAAGGAGGTACCTGTGTAGGAAGTGACATGGCGAGACCCATATTTTAGGGAAATCACTTTAGCAGCTGTGTGGAAGAGGAATCGAAGTGGGTAAAGACCAGGCAGGGACATCAGTTAGGAGGCTATTACAATACTTCAGGTGAAAGGTGATAAAGATCTGAATTAGGGCGGTGACTGGAAGAGTGGAGAGGAGGAGGAAGGGTGAGAGATATGGCAAAGGTAGAAATGACAAAATTGGCAACTGCTTGGATGTGTGGGTTAAAGGAAGTGAAAAATCTCAGAAGACTCAGGAACCAGGTGGACTAGCAGAATGGTAGTACTCTCAATAGAAATAAGAAAGTTAACAGAGGGGTGGGTTGGGGAGAAGGGGTAAGAAAGTATTCTTGGACTTAGAGTTTGAGAGGTCCACAGGACATCAGGTCCAAGATATTCATGAAGCAGTTGGTGATGTAGTACTAGAGTTTGGGAGAGATTAAGGCTAGGTATATAAGATCACTAAGTGTGAGACTGAAGAGGACCCAGGACGGAGCCTTGGATTATAGCCACTGTCAGTGAGTCTGAAAACAGGTGATAATACAGCCAAGGAGAATGAAGAGTGGTCAGACAAGTGGGAGGGGAAAACCAAGAGACGAAAGGGTTGCCAACAGTGTTAAAGGCTACAAAGATCATGTACATAAACTGCCACTCTACACCTTCTCTTCCAAAAGGATGATAGCATGAATGAACATTTACAAATAAAATGTAAATAAGACAAAAAGTTATAGAAGCTAAGCACCTGCCAAGCAAGATAAAATACTTGAAAACTGATGCATATCATTTATGTAATTCCTAAAAAGGTGTTGCTTCCAAAAGTGGTATAAGATCTTAGTGACTTTTAAGTCAATTGTAACTTGTAAAATTTTTTCTATGGGAATAATATTCCAGAGAAAGTGGATAGGTTTCTGGGCTATAAAACATTTTTACACTTAAAGAGTGTAAATGAATTATTATTGTACTACTAGCACAGACAACTCCCAACACACAAAATAGGTTAAGTTTCAAAAATTCATTGGTATGTTACCTTGGAATTTAGAGCATTTCCCCACAAAAACGTTAGATATGGTAATCAGGTACCTAGTCTAGCTGACATAATTTATCCATAATGTAGATGAATAATATTTATGAAAAATTAGTAGAAAGCAACATTGTGGAAAAACTAGCAAACAAAATAAGTAAAACTGAATCTGAAAGTTTGTTCAAAAACACTGTGTTTGACAATTAAGAGATATATTAGTTCAATGAAATTTTTTTTGGTAAAGCTCCTAAAGGCTATTTCTTTAATATCAATAAAAACATTACTATACTTATCCACTATAATTTCAGACTTTTTTTTTTAAACTTGTTAACTTGAAGGCATTCCCTAAAACAGAAGCTAGAGTTGGGAAAGAAGGGACTCACAGAAGAGGTGTACATTATAGAAAGATTGCCTGAGGTACAAAAAGTGAAAAAGAAAATCAGTGATACACAATGTCCCTGAATGGGGTAGGAAGAGAATCTGGATGAGTCAAACAATTCTGCTTGATGATTACAAGGTGACACAGGCACAGGACAGCTTGGATACCATAAAGAGCAAGTGCCACCTGGAGGTGTGGAGGTAGCCACATTCATGCACATAACCCAGAGAATACCTGATTTCACCTGCTAAGTAATTAGTGGTGATCTTTCCTCTACTTGACCCACTGAATACTCTTTGTTTAGATTACTGTGTTCCAGAGTTTTCTCTCAGTGAATGAATTCATACAACCATAAAATGTCACTCGTCTGGCATTTTTCAAATTTTGTGCAGACATACTTTAAAGAATAGTCTTGCACTTAGTTTAAAGCTGTCAGATAACAGATAGTTCTATGAGATAAAAAAAAAGCCACAGTAGAGAACAGCACCAAATATCACTACACACTTAATTTTCTTCCCAGAATTAAGACAAAAACCAAGTGTTAAAAACAATCCATTTATTGGGTTTTGAACTAGGTACACAATTGAAATAATAGTTTTGGCACTACTCTATACAGTGATTACGTCTGTGTGCTGACACTTAAGAAATACTGCACTAGGAACACCGCTGTGCTTAAAGTCTGTATTGAGTCACTAACTCAGTAGGTAGGTATTCAAAAACATATTTTTAGTGTTCCCGTAAGGAAGACTGTACAGGTTGTGTGAACGATGAAACACACCAACTTGTGAATTATTTCAACTTAAGAGGTACCTTGCATCTATAAACTTGCCACAGAACATGAGATGTTGGAATTTAGAAATGCACACAAAAAGTTACATGAGACATACTAATGAGTGAAATGAAATTCAAACCAACCCCCTCCCTTTCGCTCCCCACCTCAACCCACCTCAGCTTTTGTAACATGAAAAGATAATTAAGGAGAATAATTTAAACACACAAATAATGGCATTTGATTGGATACAAAAGCCATAATCACTATAGCATAAACATCTAAATGTGAATTTTACAAATTAATTTCACAAGGGTGTTGTGTAAAAGGTTGTAATCTGTACAATGTCTTGCCAATGCAATACCTCTACAGTTTATACAGTCTTTTACATATATGCAACATATATTAAATAGGTCAATTAAATAGCCAATAGTTATCAGCCTCTCAACGATGTTGCAGGCAAAAAATATACAGAACTTCCACAAACTCAGCAGTCTTCCATTTATGCAAAGTACAACAGGGAGGGCCAAACATATTTGTAAAGAATACAGGGTAAAAAAGTCAGGTTTTTTGTTTTTGTTTATTTTTTAATACACACAACTGTATACACACACTCCAATCAATTAAAATGTTGCTCATCAGTCCTCCCCACCCCATGACCCCTCCCCTTCTTCACCTATTGGCTCTATTCAGCACCAAAAACTCTAACCTATAGGAAGCAGGTGGACATAGGCTTCAATTCAGTATCTTGGTCAAGCACTCCATCAGGTCATGGATGAGGTTATAAATACTTCCTCTGTTTTCCCTCTTTTCTAACTATGCCTATCCTGATCCAGGCTGAAGAGGTTACAAGGCTTTCCATAGCCCACAGCTTTAAAATCAACAAAGATTTAGAAAAAGTTCAAAAGAAGTTGAGATGAGTGAAATGACAGGACCTGTCAGCAAATGGATGTTTTTGATCCCAAGGAGCAATTGTATTTTAAAGGGTTCCCAGATTCTGGTCCTGGATGCCGTGGTCTTAATTAATATTGGACAACTGTTTTGTTTGCTGAAGGTTGCAGCTCTTTGAGATGTTGCACAGAGAAAGTTATCTACTGATAAATCAGGGAATGCATCCTGACAAGTGAAGTTATCAAATGAAAGCTGGGAACCTATGGAACACAGACCAAATGAGACTGAACATGAAAACCACCAAAAGCAATTAGGCTTGACAGGCAGTTTCAGAAACCTGCCAAGAACTCCCACAGCTGGTACCTGAGGAACTGGAATTTTTGATGAAAAGAGCCTGAAGTTAGGGCTACTCATCTGTACTGGGGAAGGAGGAGGGAGAGTTTCAGTTAGGCATCAGGATTTCCAAGTCTAAAAGTTTTTATACATGAAATTTCTTTGAGTTTCCTCTATCACTGCCGAAAGGGTTTCTGAGGCCTCCCTCATTAATGAAGAACCTGTAACAAATAGTTAAAAATCTAGATTAAACATTTTTATACTTTTAAAGGATTTGAGATGAAAAGGCTGCCTATCACACTAAAATCGTGAAGAACTGGGCCAGTAGCCTAGAAACCCCACAATAAGACAACATTTGGCGAGTATTCCCACCCATGATAAAGGCTGAAAAGGTGACAGATTTTTTTTATATGTATGTTATCTGGTTAATATCCAAAGTGGAAAGAATTTCATTTATATTAGCACAAGAAAGGGTGAAAAGGAGACAAGGCTTGCAAGAACTGTGTGCATTTTCCTCAGTGGACGTTTGCAAACGGAACGGTTTTGGGTGTATGTTTCACCACACATTTAAATCTACTGCTAGTCATGTTGTTAAAGTCATCTAAGGTTGTTAAAGTAAATTATTCTTTTAACTGCCATCCTACAAAGATAGAAGCAAGAACACAAAGAGAAATTTATCTCAATTTTTTTTTTCAAAAACTAAGAGTACTACCTCCTGATATTAGAGTTACTAAAATCCGAACTTTACTTACTTTTCTATGCATAATAGCATGGTGACACCAGGAGATCAGTGAGCACAAGCAGCTGATCATCAGTGAATTGCTGTTTGTGCTCCTGCCAGTTGTCATGGTGTGTTCTTCGGAAATTAGATAAGGTCTTCTTTACAGTCATCTAGAGAACAGGTAATCCAAAGTTTTTTAACGCTTTCCGAATACACTTTGGCTTATTAAAGAGGAAAAAAAGTCTATTTTCCAAGATGGCAGTTCTCAAACTCTTTTGGTCATCTCTGATCACATCAAAGTTCTTACCCCACACTTTTTTTTCCCTCTTGCTAACAAAAAAGACCTCAAGCAACTCAGAATTACTGGGAAGAAGTTTTAAATAGTAACAGTTCTCAACATGGAGTGGTAAATGTGTGATCCTATTACTCATGATAACTTATAAAGAACAACTCATGGGCCATACCATAATGCAACAACAATCACACTCTTTTATTCTTAAATTAAATGTAAAATATCACCCAACACTAGCTATTCTGCCTTCAGCAAAAATGATGATACTTAAGAATAAAAATTAATGTGATACTGGACACTTTTGGGCTCCTTGTAAGTGGCTCTTTGCTACAATAAAGGTAAGAAAGGGGTTGTCAGAAGCAAAAAGTAACAAATTGTAGTTTTAAAAAACCATTATAATAAGATGTGAGGATTTTTTTTTGGGCTGGGGGAGAGGTGGTTAAAAATATTGATATGGAATGTGTAATAAAACTAAAAATTTTACCTCAATAGGTTGGGGATCATTCAAGTGTGCACTGAGATTCATCAGGAGCTGTGGCATCCAGGTAGGGACATCATAAGGACTAGATAAAATACATGCACCAATTCCTAGCACTCCAGCATGGCGATTGACCAATTCTGGAAAAAAAATGAATTTGTTTTAAACTAGTCTGGTTTTTAAAAGACACAAATACACCACTCAAATGGATGTACAAAGCATGACAAATACAAGTCTGAACCACAGCTGCTAAAGTAAATGCATTTGGATAGTTAATAGAGATTCAGTAAGTTATCCTTAGTACCTTATATTCCTTTGCTCTGAATGATGGTACTACATATGGGATTTAGTGCTAGAAATATGGTCCATGTCCATTAAAACCAATTAGAGGAAGAAGCATTTCTAACCTTCAGGTACTCTTTATAGTAGCGGAGGCCTTGGAGTATGAAAAATGGAACCTACTCTCTAGGTCTATTTTCCTTATTCAATCTACACTAATTATGTAAATAATCTAATGTGCTTTAGGATTGCTCTTACTTTCAGTTTTTTCTAAATAAAAATTAGTCAATTGTATTGTCAAAAAAAAGCCAAGTTGCTTCATTTTTCCTCAATAGTTCAACCTATATTAACAGCACTACATAAGCATTATAGCGTGACATATTTAATCAAGCATATAGAACAATAGGAGAAACTCATGGAGCCAATCAACTTGATGATAAAACTTAAAATCTCTAATGTAGCTTTCACCTTTTTTTTTTCCATTTTCATTCACATTTTGGCATTAATAGAATCAAGAATTTCAGGAAAGCTGGAAGGGTAGTTAGAAAAGTTCAACTCCTATCTGAAGCCTGAAACCCCTTTATAACATTGCTATTGAAAGAGTTGTAGAAATAGGAAAGTCCTCAGCAGCCATCTGGTCTAACTTGTACCCGAAGGCAATTTCACCCATAACATAGCCAACAAGCAGTCATGTAGCTTCTGTTTCAATATCTCCAAGGAGTTACCAACCACAGGATTCATCGAGGCAGCCAATGTTACCCTGGAACACCTCCAATGATGGGTAATGTATAAATTTCTCATTGTTATGAATTTGCATCCCTTTGATTTTTACATTTTGATGATACTTCCATTTTCTGGGAGAAAACAAAATCCCTCTTCCATATGGTAATCTTTCTACTATCATGTTCTTAAATGTCTTCATTTCCCTATGATTGGAGTGGTCACCCTGCTATACACTGCTCAGGTTAGACCAAACACTGAATATTATGTTCATTTCTGATTGCCACATTTAGTGAGGCATCATTATAATCCAGAAGAGGGCAACCAAAATGATGATGAACCCAGGATTCATTCGATATGAGTAAAAAAAACAACCACGAGAAAACAAGATACCTGTTTTCAAGGGTCAGAAGGGCTATTATATAGAAGAGCAATTAGACTTTTTCTTTTTTGGCTACAGAGAGTCAAGGTAAGAAATACTCATCAAAGTTAAAAAGAAGCAAATTTAGGTTTAATGCAAGAAAGAACTTCCAATAATGAGAGCTATCTAGAAATAGAATAGGCTGCCTCAAGAAGTGGAGATCTTCCAGCAAGATGACCATTTGTCAGGTATGAGGTAGAAGGTATTCTAGTCCTTGGTGAGTTGGACCAAGTGGCTCCTCATGTGCCTTTCAGACCTGAGATGCTATAAAATCATGTGCTATTACCTGCAGATGGAATGGTATCTCCCACTGTGCCAGGATCTCGCTTTCTTTTCTTAGGTAGTTTTGTCTTGCAAAGCTGCTCAAAGTGAATCTGCATAGGGCTATCCATGGTGAGGAAGCTACACTGCAGTAGCCCACTTAGGGTTGTAGCAGCCATTTCTCGAACCTGTCAAAAGAAACAGTTATGTGTACCAAGGTGGACTACCTTTCAAAACAGAGAGTACTGGGAAAGTATGAGAAGAGAATTACTTAATAATTTTATGCAAAAAAAATTTCTTACAAAAGTGTGAGATTTTTTTTTTTTGAAGGGGGCATTCTAGCAGACGGGTGGGAGATATATGAGTGGTACTAATCATGAAACGTAATGTATACTTTAAAGCTAAGTTTAATACATTCTGTATCACTTGTTGAAAGTTTTTAAATTGTTACAGAAATGCTAGAAATTAGTAGAAACTTTAGTTTTTAGTAATAAATCAAAAATTACAAACTGACAATTTCCATAAACCATTTAACTACAGCACACATTAAGAGAATTAACCATTCTTTTTCTCCTCAATTTCATAGGCTATTGATGTTCAGTACTGGCTTATACAATTTTTTTGGTCAGATTTTAAGAAGGGTAAGACTCAGTTTTAAATAGGTAAAACAACTGGAACTTCCATAAGACAAAGGCTCTCAATAGTATCATCTCATACTTAATTTTAAAACATTTTAGACTTCTGGTAAGAATTCACTGCAGCATATTAATGATAAGAAGATGCATTTATAATTAGGCATTTGGACATGGCATTTAATAGACATTCTATGCAAACACAAAATGATAAGCTTTCAATAAATGTGATGGCCTATATTTAGCAAAAGACTTTATAAGTAGTTGAACATAATGTTCTCATACTCTCTGAAACAGGTTAAATTAAATCTAGTGTGTTAACAATGAGTTCCTAAGGATTCCATCTCTCTATTTTCATGTCTGATGGTTATTATTAAAATGTGAACAATTTTATATTGATTGCTATAAAAAGCATAAGCTGAAACCTAACAGAACTGTGACTAGCAATTTTTGAATAATCAAGGGACTAGGTTACTAAGTGACACAAAAACCGCTAGTAATACAAATCCCAGAACTGGAGTTGAAGAAAATGGACCACAAAATGAGCAAACTAATGAGCTGTAGTAATTTCTATCCAGTTCCTAATATTAGACTCCATTTTTCAGTGCTGTTGAATTAATAACTAATTAATTATAAGACTTGGCTCCAAGGATCACCTAGAAAAAAGTTCATAAAATTGGAGGCTAATTATATACCATTTCCACACTAATTGCTGGGTTTTGCTACCTGCCTCTCTTTTTTAAAAAAAAAAAGACATTAAAACTCAAGGAAAATTCGGGGATAATTTCAAAGGAAAATCATTCATTGCAACGTATTTCCCCTCCTCTCCCACAGCAGGCTTTTGGAAATATCAGGTTCTGCTTTTGCATAAAACAAAATAAAGACCCGAGTTTTGCTTCTACTGATTGGACTATCCAAGCCTAGGTAGCCAAAATGAAACAATCATCAGGTCCCTTCCACAAGGAAACATTAAGATAATTAAGCTTGCTCTTGATTTTACCATTTAAACTTAAGGTGGAAACATCTTTCACTCTTTTTTATAAATCTGTGGAAATTAATTTTAGCAAGTCAACACTAAGAAATGTTAAGTTAAAACTCTGGATGTGAGCTTAAATTTAATCTATGATCTCTCCAGTGCATCTGTAGTGCAGATAGAATTTTATGCCAAAAAACTTATTGTGGGAGCTGATTTCAGGTCTTTTACGACTTGACAGTATAAGGAAGGCTTTATTTCTTTTATGATCTTTGAGATCTTTGTTTTTGTTGCAGTTTCTAAAGAGATCTCTAAGAAAAAAAATCATAAAATATCCAAGAAGAATACAATCCTATGAGCAACTTGGTCTTAAATTTGCATATTTTATTCTTTTTTAAAAGTACTTTCACCTCATCATTTGATACAGCAACCTGTGAGATAGAGATTATTATTTTCCCCATTTTAACAGATGAAGAAACTTGGGCTCAGAGAAATTAAGCACTTTCCCAAAGATCTCATATGAGTCATTGTTGAGTCCAAGACAAGGACCCATGAATTTTTATTTCCAGTCTGATTTTCATGTAAAAGTACAAAAAATTTTAACTGAGGTATCCAAATTACTCCTCATTAAAAGACAATCGCAATGATAGATTTTAAACTTGAAAATGGGACATAGTAACCCTTAACCGGCTCAAGAGCTGTGTTGAGAAGGGATTGTGCCAAATCCTTAAAGTATACTAGATTTGCTATATTTGCTGGTTGCTGATGTTTTTATTACGTAGTAATATTTTTAAAAGAATAAGTTTTATTTAATTAGAATAAAAGAAAAATTCTAATTTTACCTCTAGCTGTTCATCTTCCAACAAACTTATAACAAGCCATCTGATGTCTTTAACTGCTTCTTCGTTGTTTAGGAAAGTAAAGAGATTATAGAATACCATGGTTTGGAGGTAGGTCAGTACCGTGTATCTAGCATGCCAAGAACTGCTTCTCGCTGTCTGTTTAAAAAAAAAAAAAAGCAAATACTTTACACAAAAAACAAGTTTAAAGAAAACACTACTGAATTTATCAGGTGGCACTATATTCTAACCTAATGTAATTTGCTTTTCATGAGTTTAAGTAGGTCAGTGTGGTTTGCCTATTTGCTTTTAAGCAAAAACTTCAAAAATCTAGTTTTTAAGAATATTCAGTGACTACGTAGAAAGGGAAGGAATGATAGGAGGCAGCGGGAATTGGTGGTTATCATCTGGGACTGGGGGCGGGGAGGAAAGTAGTAGGAAAACCATTGCATTTGGAGTGGAGATGATACAAATTACTCCTGTTGGGACACTTACTGAACGTTACTACTTCTCTTACTTAGCAAAATGGAGAGACTATAGCTATGGTAATCTCTTTATAGGGTTGTTGTGAAGATCAAACGAGAGAATGCATATAAAGTATCTCATAATACTTAAAGACTTTAAAAATTATTATTCTGACCAATGAATACCGAAGTGTGGTTTCAGTGGACTTCAGAAGAGACCATGTACTATTGATGTTCTCCGGGTTCTTGTGACATTGCCTTTTCTTGGGTTCTCCTTCTACCTGTCTGACTATTCCTTCTTAGTCCCCTTTGCTAGATTCATCCATAGCAAGCTCCCCGAGGGTGTTCCCCAAGATTCTATTCGAAGCCTCTCTTCTCTCCTCTCTATACTCACTTCAGTGGTTTCAATTCTTATCTCTATGCAGAAGACTTTCACATCTATATATTCAGCCCTAGTCTCTTCTGAGATCTAGTCCCATAATACAAACTGCCTATTCAACATTTTCAACAGGATGTTCTACAAGCACCGCAAGTTTCACATGCTCCAAACAGAACTCATTCTTCTTAGTTCAGTCATCACTTACCTGTTTTAGCACCTGAAGCACCAAAGGCACTTGTTGAGGGTAAAGCAACCCCTGAGACATTAATGACAGACACAACTTTGCATCTCTTTTTAATTCATCATAGCTATTGTCATTTTCAACTGGGGCAATCTAGGGAAAATAAGCCAAAAGTTAGAAAGCAGTTGTTGCTGAGTAGCAATACATTCTAAATAAAGATTAAAAAAAAAAACAGTAAGTATAGTGACACTTTTAGAGTCGCAGAGAAGATATAGATGGGTCGACATTTGTGACCATCAAAATATGTAAACACAGGGGCAGCTAGGTGGCGCAGTGAGTAGAGCACCAGCCCTGGAGTCAGGAGAACCTGAGTTCAAATCCGGCCTCAGACACTTGACACACTTATTAGCTGTGTGACCTTGGGCAAGTCACTTAACCCCAATTGCTCTGCCTTCCCCCTCAAAAAAAAAACACAGGGTGACTAAATTTGGCACAATTATTGGCTTCTAATCTTTCTCTGTTTCTATGGTTTCATCGATATAGGGAACCCTTGAGAAAACTTCCTGAAGTTTCCTTTTCATCTTTGTATCCTTAGCTTCTAGCACACAGAAAAGCTTGTCGATTGACTCATCACTAACTACTTTGCAACTTAGACTTAAAGAGTTGCTTGAAGTACTGAGGTCACTTGGTCAAATTCAGCAAGCCAATATGGGTCAAAGACAGGCTTGAACCAAAACAGCCTGCAGCTCTTAATCACCATACTAGTGCTGTCTCTCTTGACTTAACTTAGCTACATTATTTTTTAGCGAGAATATGAACCCTGGTTGCTGGTATAAAATTTACTGTTGCACTTTCTATGAAAGATTAAAATTATAAACAAGGCAACAGGGTAAATGTTTATGCTATAAAGGACACCTTTCCAGGCATTAAGAAGCATTCTGGCATGTCAAGCCCATTACAATATGGGTCCAATTCAATCGACCTTTCCATACTTGCTTCATGTTACTTCCTCATTTATGCATTTTACATTTCAGCCGAACTGACCTACTTGTCGTTCCTCTCCCCATTGTACCTTTGGCAGAGGCCATATGCCGTCCCTCTTTCCTCACCTCTAGCTCTTAAGATTCTTCAATTCAGACTAGGTGATACAAACCCTTTACTGTTATCTGCAGTAATCAGTGTTTTTATTTTCCTCAAAATATCTTATAGTTACTTACCTATGTATATGTGTCCTCCAGTTAAATGTAAACTTGAAGGTAGGCATTTTTAAAAACTCTAATGTCTACGACAATGCCTTGCAAATATATAGGTTTAATAAATGCTTGTTTAAATGAACTGAATTTTGTTAATAAATATTTTAATTAAGTATCCCTTATTTATTCATTAAAGGCCTACCAATATTATTGCAATTTGTGTTAAGATACTTAGTAAAAATTTAAATTATATGTCCAGAGAATCACAGAATTACAGTAGTTGAGAATGAGGTCAATCTTGTCCAGCCCTTTCCCCCAAATCTCCCTCCCAACACCCTTTTAAAACAGGTGAAGGAACTTGATCTTTAATATTCTGCAATTCTGATTCTGATCCTCACCAAAGTCTAGTCATCCTCTCAGAATTAGTTTGATTAATGAGTTTATTGTCTCATTTTTCATTTTATTTCATCTACAAGTATAATGAAGACAAAATGAGATTAAAAACTACTATGCCAATTCAGACTCATATGAAGATCTATATAGCCTAAGGGGAGTTCTATTCTTTTATTTTTCCATTCAAACCACAAAATGAAAGATGAGCAGTTGGTCTCACCTGGACTATTACAATAGCCTTTTATTTGGTCTCTTCCTACTTCATCATCCATGGAGCTGCCAAAGTAGTTTTCCTAATCTGACCATATCAATTCCTCCAACTCCATAATTGCCACTGGCTTCTTAGTTTCTCTAGGACCAAATCTAACCTCCTATCTGGCATGTGAAGCTCTTCCAAAGCTAGCCCCTTCTTCCTTTACCAATACTCTTACACATTACTCCTCTTTATACACTCTACAGGCACCCTCTTCTGTTTCTGTGTCTTTCCACTGCCTAGCTACCATGCCTTGAATGAATGAATCCCCTCCTTATCCCTGCATTTTACAATCCATTGCTTCCTTCAAAAAACTCAGCCCAAACAACATTTCTACATAAACCCTTTTATGATGCTCTTGTTGCTAGTTTCTTCCCTCCTAAACAACTTTTTAGTAATTTTATATATATTCTCTATATACTAACATACGTATTGTCTCCCCTGTTAAAATTTAAGCTTCTTATGTCCCAAGAGTGACTACATTGAATATAGCCTTGACCTAGGATGGTTCTGAAGGAGAGAGAGGCTGGTGATTTTGCACAGCCCTGTCTCATTTAAATCCAATTCACTTGCAAGTCAAGACATCACTTTCCTGATATCATTGGTCCTCTTTGAGAATGAAGGACAAATAACCCATAGGTACAAAATATTTATAGCAATTCTTTTATTATAGCATAGAACTGGAAACTGAGATGATGCCCATCAATTAGGGAATGGAATAAATATTATGGTATATGAATGCAGTGAAATCTTATTGGCCTGTTAGAAATAACGATAGGCTTATAAAAAAAGGTCATTAACAAGCAATTAAAAATGCAGAGAAAATAAGGTCTGAAGGAAACACAGACAAGCATGCTAGCTTTGAGTTACAAGTTGAATTTATTATATACCTAAAAAAGAAAAAGCAGCAAAGGAAGATTTGCAGTGTCATGTATAATCCTCTTTTTCTTTTCTACTTTGTATATGGACATGCTCATCTTACTTGGAGTTCATTGATTTTAATCTTTAGTGATTATAAGGCAACTCTGACTTAGAAAAGAGCTTCTCATCAAAATTCCTGGTGATTTTCTTTTAGAAATCCTTTACCCATCCAGTAATTGGGGAAAGAAATAAAATACTATTTAAAGAGAGAAAAAACCTTTGCCTAGGCAATTAAAATCTCAGAAAATGGCTGTTCTTCATCAGTGAATAACCAATGTCTTACAATAGTACAGTACTCAGCTGCTGTATGTGCCCAACCTTTCTCAACATTTTTTCATCTACTACTACACCAAAGGTCCTATCAACAAATACATCATCCTATCACCACCCATCCCCAACCCCACAGGAGGGAAGCTGGGAGGGAAGGGACACGCACCCTCACAGCCAGCACACAGGTAATACCTTAAAAAACAAGGGCAAAAGTTGGAGTTGCTCTGTGACCGCTGTAGAAAAGGATCGTCCTGCACTTGCCATCAGCCACTTCAGTACTGTATGGGGACAGAATAGTAGACTCAATGATCATTAAGTATGAGAAGAGTGAGGAACTAATGCTTAGTCCCTCATATAACAGAACTGCAGAACTATATTAGTGTTGGGGAGCAAGAATGACACTCTACAGCCTTTCCACATAAAGGCATGACGTAAACCAACGGCACTACAAAAACACCACTACAAATCCTCCTGCTGTATTGATGTGGGCCTCACAAAGAAACATCAACTTATCAGACAATCAATTTCTTTTTCCAGTCTACCCAAAGTTTACACTTAATATAACAAAAATAAAATAAACTTCATACACTATTGAATCAGCATAAATCAGTACCACACAGGCAAATGGATATGCTGAAAAATGAATTTACTGAATCAATATTCAAAAGACTATATGTTAAAAAAAGCACTAATTTTCAATGAGTTTTGCTAATCTCATAAGTGTTACCATTATTAACGTAATTTAATGACTCACTAGTTTTCAATAGTTTGATGCCCTGAGTTCTTTCATCTTCTTCACCAACTCCATTCTCTTCCATAACATGATTCTGAATTTCTTCATCTACATCCATTAGGGGTTTTAGTTTCTCCAGAATCCGGGCAGTAAATTCAGGAACACGAGGAGACTTTGTTGGCGCAGTATTTGGCAAAGAAACATCTATCATGAATATATAAGTGAGTACACTGTAAAATAAAATACACAAAGTAGAAAAAGAAATACATTAATAGAGACCACATGAATACACCTCATCTTCAGAAGTCATGACTCAACTAAACATTTTTCTGAATTTTGCTTTAAAGAGCAAGAAACAACTATAACTTTTTGCTCAAACAATAACATGACAGCCCTCCCAAGTCATATTTCCAAAGAAGAAAATTTAAAATGCCAAAAAAGCATTCTATAACCAACCTTAGAATCGATACTTTCTGTTGAGGAAAAATTCAAAACCATTAAAACAAATGGCAAGAACATTTACATAAATAAACATGTAAAGAAATTAATATATAGATGGATCCAAACAATATAAAAAATTAAATATACTGAAGGAGTCAATTAGAAAATTAAGTTATCCCTTTAAAATATAACCAATATAGACTACAGATTAAAAAAAAAAAGAAAGAAAAACACGCAAAAAGATTTAAACCACAAAGGGGAAAGCAATACTCACCTCCCTATTCTTTCCCTGACATTTTTGTAAACTTGAGTGAGTTTGGGTTCTAAGTACTTCAGTAACCTGTGTAACAGCTCAGGTACCCTCCATTCTTGCTGGGCAAGCCCACCTTGCAGTACATAAAGTCGACTAAAAAAATAAAATTTCATCTTCATCATTTATTTTCATACATTAATAAAGACAATTGCTCATCATTACACTGAAGTTACTTTAATTTTCTCAGATAGTAATCATGATCACAAAGATACCATTAACTCTTAACTGACGAAGAATATGCCTTCTCATGTCCATATAAAGTATCTTCCCACAAGTTCTCATCTGCTTTTCACAATACTGTGAAGGAGATTAAATACATGAAGAAACTCGGGCACCAAAGTATTAGTTGATCTGCTTAATAAGCAAATATACCAGGCTACAGAACTGATTCTTATCAGTTTTCTTTTCCTAAGCTCCCCAGGTCTTTTATTCTCCTTTTTCCTGCTTTATCGTTAATTTACTATTCAGTGGTTCCCCTTATAAGTGTAGAGGGTGACCACAGGAATTGTTTACACTCAACTGGTCAATACTATCATTCACTAACAATTCTCTGATGAAATACTTGTAAAGAAGGCTGAAATGATTGGATAAGATTTAATTTAAATAATCTTGTGATATTCTTGTTTCCACAATAAGGATGGCCATATAGTTAGAAGACTTTTTTGGACTAGATCTAAAAAAATCATTAGGATTACTATGGCAATAAATACATCTGGCTTACTTCTATTTGTGTATTATGTGAACCGGTCACAAAAACATCTTAAAAGCTAACTTTTAAAGTTTGTTATGGTTTACCATGCATCTACAAAAGATCCTCCTTCACCACTCAATGGAGACTCCAATAACAATTCAAACAGCCAATGAAGTTTCCGAGGATCTCTGCTTTCCTGTATTGAAAAATATGGCCAAATATCATTTCAGGGAATCTACAATTCTGAAAAGTACATTATGACTGTAATTACTATGTAAAGATTTGAAATAGAAGAACATCCAAATGCAAAGGTAAAATCAATACATAATATACCTCTTGGGCCTAGGTCAGAACTGATTAAGAAAGTAAATGCATCATTTATGAAGCCTCTCACACTAGGATATGCCAGAAACGTAACAGCTGTCCCATTCAACTGACATTCATTAACTAGCAACCCAGCTAGGAAGATGGTCTTTAAGAATACTATCGAAGGGTGGGAAGTAGGGAAGGGTATCCTAAAAAACTGTGACTTCATCCATGTATAGAATACCTCATTCTGAAACTCCTTCCACCAATGCAGAAAAGCAATTTGTCTGCAATTCTAATAAAGCCTTAGGGACACTTAGAGAATTGTCTAGGGCACTGGGGAATGAAGCGATTGGGCTTAGGATTCACATAGCTGTTTGTGTCAGAGGCAGGTCTTCTTGACTCTGTGGCTGCCACGCCAACTGTTATGCCATGTGTCATCTCTATTATCAATTATTATCAAATTACTATTATCTCCACTAATTTTCTAAAAGGGGGGAGGGAACTGAGGAGAATATGAATGGTCAGATTACAAAGTGCCAAGACTATCCAATGTTAGATTTAAAAATCAAAAAAAGTAATCAATGGAACAGAGGAGATAATATAGCGTTAGAATCAAAAGTACACAATATATATTTTTTGATAAATCCAAAGTTACTCAACGCTAACGAAATTCATAATAACAAAAGATCTGTAAACAATCCATGTGTCCAACAACTGGGAAAATGGCAGAATAAATTGTAACTATGCCATAATAAATGACTAATACGAAGAATATAAAGAATTTGAGGAAGAAATAAATTGCTGCAGATTGAAGATGGCAAAGTCAGCAAAACAACATATACACTTAATACAATTTATATAAAAAGGTTAATTAAGGCAACAAAATCCAAAATAAGTTTAGAAGGGGATATGGAAACAAACAAGATGTTTGTTATTGTGTTGTTTCACTTAATATAGACATTTAAAAAGAAACATTTAATAAGTTTACTATTTCATGTAATGTAATTTTAAGATTTTTTTGAGTATCTATTTTTGTTGACAGTTTCTAAAGTGAGGATAAATTTTTACTAAATATATATGGATTTTTCTCAAAGATTGTTAGCAAACTTAAATACAATTTACTAGATTAGTCAATATTTGGGGGAATTTAGGTCATCAAGGAAAATTTATGATTAGAAAAAATAATATATTTTATTTGACTAAAATGGCAATTCTCTTTCATTAAAAGTGATTTAAAATGATGGTACAGACCATGGTCTATATAGATCACTATTTGGTTTATTTAAAAATTTTCAAAATAGAAGAAGGTAGTAAGAGAACTTACACAAGAAGTTGCTATACAAGTTCCCCAATCATTATATGTTTCCACTGTAATGTTACATAATGCTGTTCTAAGCAGGGGACACAGAAGCTCCCAAAGTCTTTCCACCTGCTCAATCAAAACAAGAGGTAAAGGTTATTGCTATTCAAAACATCTTATTTTCAAAACCTAAGTTTTCATTTACCTGGAAAAAATGAAGAGTTGTCAATGGGCATTTCTTAGCTCTTTTTTTCAGAAGTTTTACAAAACAGAAACTTTAACACAACTGTTAGTATTTTGTCAGTTTAAAGTGAGCTTAAATTCTAATATTCTAAGGAAAGAAACTGTCACATCATTTTGATTCTGGATCAGAAGTGGGATGAATAAAGAAAACAGTCGAAATGAAGAGAATAGTAAAGCACAGTTAAAAGATATATTTTTAACTGGATATTTTCATTTTAAAAATACCGCATTGTATTACTTGGGAATCTATAAAATACATGAGTAACACTACTGATAAGGAAATGTAACTTACTAGAAGTGTTGTGTACATGCACACAACACACACAATACACACAGACACACACCTTTTCAAAGGTCCAATGCTTAGAACCTCTGATCAAGCCAGCTATAATTTCTGCCACACACCGCTGGGTGCTTTCATGCGAGTCTGAAACTAGACGTTCTAAATGAGGCTTCAAAATTGGCAAAAAGGCATCATCAAAGTTCCTGAACACACCCTATTAGAATTGAAAGGAAAAACACAATTATTCAAAAGTGTACCTTCATGCACAGTCTAATTCTTTATGTGATTTATAGTATGATTACTGCTGAAATCTTACGTTTTCATTTAAAAGGTGGAGAACAAAGAGCTTTACCGACCTATCACCTGAAATAAAATACGTACACAGGGATTCTAAAATTAATGAATACTCTAAGAATACTTCACAACCAAAATAATTTTATGTAATGTATAAATTATACATTTTGAGTGATGAGTGCAAAAGTTAATAGTCAAATACTACCAAGGGTTTGGCTTTATAAAAAAAAAAGACAGCCATCATCGTCCTAGGTTCACTAAAATAATACTTGATGTGATTTCCTGAGTAGATATGATTAAAAAAAATATGATCATACTCACTACAAAATGCACAGAAAACTAAGAATTTTAAGCACTCCAATGTCCAAGTCTTAAATTACCCCACAAGCTGCACCTTCTAATCAAAAGCCATAAAACTGATGTGTAATGATGACATTGTAGTTACCTTGAAGAGGCAAAACCGACGAGGATTAAATTTGTCTTTTCCTTTTCTGTCTTCTAAAGATAGAAAATTGATTAACTGCTCAACAAATTTAGGATTGGAAAAATGGTCAAAAATAATCTGTTCTGCCTACAGAAGAGAAAAAAAATTATTAAAAGTTTAAAATGCATAAAACCATTAATGCAAATTCTAAATTTCACTTTTAATACTTGCTGATAGCTAATAATTAACTTACTGTAGAGGTTGGTTGTATTACTGTCATGAGAATTTTATCCAAGAAATAAACCACACTTTTTCTACTTTCTTAAGAGGAACTATTTAAAATTCAAAGCCTTCAAGTGCAGCTAACCTACCTTTATTCAAATCTTCAAGTCACAAGTGTGAGATCCCAAATACTTTTAGTGTGAATTGAAACCTATGCAAGCATCTTTTTCTGCTGAAAGACTAAAGCAATTATGCCATCATGTAACTTAGAAAATCCCTAAACAAACTAATCCCTGAGCATTCTTCTATATTTATCATATTTATGAAATGCATTAAAATGTATAATTTTCTCAGTATCAGAAAATAAAAATTTCAATATAATTTTATTCTCCAATTCCTCCAACTTGCTTTCATAAATGGATTTACCCAAAATTCTGATGGAATCAAGTTTTCTGGACAACCTATTAAGTATAGAGATGGCACTGCCCTAGCCAAGGTATAATAACATGTTCAACTTGAATTAATCAACTAACAAAAGCTTAGGGTTATATAGTAATTTCCTCACAACAACCAATTAAGTATAATGTTCAATGGAATACTACTACTGAAGAACATAGGAGTTTTTTTGCCTTAAAGATCATAAAATTTAGAACTGATAATACACAATCAGTGAAAAATGCAATGAAATGACATATAATCACATCCTAAATTGTGTGTTATAGACTATGATTTGGCAATACCTATGAACATAAAGCTACCAAAAATGAGCTCAACTAAATGACAACCCCCCCACCCCCCCGCCAACAATTAGGTAAGGGCTTAGGAAGGAATATTGAGAGTTTTATATCTTGTATAATATAAATTCAAAAATGGCTTTTGGTCACAGCTGATCTGAGATAAAAGATGAATTTGTGGTCAAAAAGAAGTTGCTACCGAGTCATCATGAATACCTGCTTATGTATTATAAAAATAAAAGCTTACCTCAGTCATGTCTTCCCGACTTCTGCCAAGCTTGGGTTGCTCTTCTGCAGGTGCATAAACAACCATATTCCTAGATTTATTTAAATAAATTATATATAAATTTATATAAAGCACATACATTAGCATAGAGCCAAGGAAAACATGTTATTGCATTAGCTACAGGTACATGTAGCTTTACAAATATGTGCCAGCATTATCAAGAAACATTTGAGTATCTACTCTGTATAGGGAACCAAATAACAAGGGAGATAAAAAGAGGTAAAATAAATAATTCCAACCATTTAGGAGCTCAGAACTCAGCTGAAGAAAGAGGATATTTAGACAGATGACAAAAGGATAGAATTTTATAACTAGAACAAACTTTTGGGGTCATTGACTCCAACATTATTTAGCATTTCTTACAGAAACAAAGTTGTAGAAAATAATGAGAGCTTTCTGATTACCATATAATGGATTACTGGATGTAACTCTAAAGGAACATCATCTCTCAAATGATGTTTAAGTAAAACACTCCACTACGACCAGTGTAATAATTTAGAGAAGGGATCAACAATCTTATTAACCTTGCCACTGAAGAAGCCAAGCAGTACCCATAAGTGGGCCTAAGACACTTGCAGGAAAAGTAAAAGAAAAAAAGTCACAGAATATCATCCGGTCTAATACACACCTGAAACAAGAATCTCTTCTACAAGAAAACTTCCTTGACTTTAAGATCTCACTGAGTGAAACCACTCCCACTTGAAACATATTATTTTACTTTGGGATAGCTCAAACTGTAGGAAGTTTTTACCTCAATTCTAAATTTGCCTTTTTGCAATTTCTACTCATTGTTGCTTGTTCTTCACTTTGGGGCTAAGCAGAATAAGTTTAATCACTCTTCCAAATTTAAAAAGACATTTCTCCAAGATAGCCATAAATCATTTCCCTTTTAAGTCTTCTTTTGTCCAGGGTAAACATCCCATTTCCTTCACACTGCATGACCATGAAATCCTTCACTATACTGGTTGCATTCCTGTTTATCAATGATCTTCCAAATAAATGATATACGGAAATGAATACAAGTATCTAGATGTGGCTCAATTAGGGCACAGTGCTACTATGACCTCCTTAATTCTGAACATTATAATTTAATACAACTTTAAAGAGGCAAGACATTTTAGATATAAAGCTGATTTGAGTCTCACCTCTCAAAGAGGTATGCTATGTAACCACGGGCAAACTGCTTAACCTGCCAATGCCTCAGATAACTCTCTAAACTGGTTGTTTCTTATGAATAAAATAAGAAGTTCATACCCAAACACATATGCTTACACTCAGAAAATGAAAATTTGCATTAGTGTTTTAGCTGCTATATCACACTATTGACTCATATCAGCTTTTTATTTTACTAAAAGACCCAGATCTATTCTAAATAAGTTGTTGGAAAACCATGCCTCCCTCACAAGGGTGGTTTATTAAACAGAGTAAAATTTTACATTTATACCTATTAAATTTTATTTGGTTAGATCTGGCACAGTGTTCTAGCCTGTCAAGACCGTTTTGGATCTTGACATTACAATCATTTATGTTTACTATGCTTCCTAAGTTTTGTGCCAATTCTACCACCATGACATTTATGGCTTTATCTAAATCATTAATAAAACAGCCTGTAAATCAACTACCATTTATTAAGCACTCATTATGTTCTAGGCACTGCTAAGTGCTAGGGATACAAAGAAAGGCAAAATACACTCCTTGCTCCAAAGCTCACAGTCTAATATGGGGGAAGACAACAATGAAGTATATACAAACAAGATACATGCAAGATAAATTAAGAAGGGCTGGGAAAGGCTTTTTTGTAGATGGTGGGACTTTAGCTGAGACTTGAAGAAATTCAGAGAATTCTCCTATTCTTAACATCTATAAATCAGTTTTTTAAAAAATTACTTTGCATGACTAACTAGCTTTAGATGCAGCCATATTGGTCTTTTAGGATTACTGCTTTCTTTTCCAGATGAACTCTAACCATTATTTTAACAATGTTTTGTCTGAATTTGGCACTGTAATCTTTAGCAACACTTCCCAGACTCCTTCCAGTAGAAAAAACTGAATAAAGAAAAAAGGTGCTGGTAACACCTATCTTAGTTATTTTTCACTGGAACCTGTGCCTATCTCTGATTTATGCCTTCTAGAAGGTCTTAAAATACTACAATTAAGTCAAAACTAATTGTTAAATGAAATGAAGTTACAAATATCCACATTAGTAAGACTCACTGAGGCCAGGTGTAGTATCCCCAGTGTGTTTTTTCCACAAAACAACTTGATTCCCATTCTGTTTTAGTTTTTGGTATATTTTTACTATCATAATGCATCCATTGGTTATCAGGTCTGTCACCAGCAACAATGCAGGAGGGTTTAGGAGTAGTACCTAAAAAAGAAAATTTATATTTTGTGTATTTTAAAATTTGTTTTTTAACACTTATTTCTAACTTTTCACTTATAGTGTAACTTATTTCACCTGCAGTCTTACGGGCACTTATATTTTTGCCAGAAATGTTTGTTTCATTTACTTAAAAAAAAAAACACTTAAGTGTGATTTAAGGAATAGCCTAAGACTTATCTTTTCAGATTTATATTCAATGCAAAGATACATTTGTCACCCACTTCTAGGTTTCAGAGTTTTTAAACTACATGAAATCATGAAACGATGTTTGTAGATCTCTGTAAAACCTTCGAGTGCCACTGCCATTTTCTTTTAGAAGTAGTGGGAATAGAAGGGATACTATTGGATAAGGTCCTAAGAATGAAGTTCAAATTTTGCCTCAAGCATTTACTTCCTAGCTGAGACCTTGGATAAATCACTTCACTACTCAGGGCCTCAATTTCTATATCTGTATAGTAAGGATAATACCTACCTACTTTATAGGCCTGTTACAGAAGATTATCTAACACAACATCTTTATTTTAGAGATAAAAAGGAGCTAGGTGGTACAGTGGATAGAGCACTGGACCTAGAGTCAGTAAGATCTGAATTCAAATGTGACTTCATACAGACCCTGGGCAAGTCACTTAACCACTGCCTCAGTTTTTCTCATCTATAAAATGGATATAAGAGTATCTACCTGCTAGAGTTGTTATAAAGATAAAATTAGATAATATTTTTAAAATGCCTTGCAAATATAAAGTACATAACTGTTATTTTTTATTACTGTTATTATTAGAAAAACTTGAAGATCAAAGAAGCCAAGTGACTTGTTACTTGTGTGACATACAACATTCCTGTCATTTAGCTAGCATAGCTACATGTCTACTTCAATATCCTAAGTTAATATGTCAATTTCATACCATATTGAATATGGAAACAAATCGAGACATGTCTAAAGTGAAATATGAGAATAGAATTTGCATTATCTTTCACTCATATAAAATAAGTAAAACTTCTTTGTAACCACTGCTGAAATAAATGCAAATTAAAGTGACATTTATGTACTGCTTTGATAAAAGAAATGAGCCCAAGAAAAAATATACTTTAGGTTCTAATGCTAGAAGTAATCAGAGAGTGATTGTAGTAGGAATATGAACATGTGGCAACCAAAGGGAATATTTCAAGCTTTTGAAATAAAGTTTAACAGATAATCATAATTATCCCCTAAACCAGACCAGAAAACCCTTCTGTTGAATACTAAATGCATAGAAAACACCAAGCATGCACAAAAGGTATATACCTATATTTAATAAATACTGAATCTTCTTTAATGAATGCTTTTCATTTTGTCATTGAATTATTTTGGAAAGTGAATTGTAAAGAATTTTCACAATGTCTTTTATTAGAGTTTAAAAAATAAAAAAAGCAACAGATGCTCAAAAAAGTTTAGCATATTCATCTTTGAGGAAGTTATCTATGGATTCAGTGAATCAACTCTGAGAACTTCGAGTGAAAACATTTAAAAACATCAAAGAGGAGCTAAATTATCTTAGGTGGCACTTACTGATTTCATATGGGCAGATGGAAAGCTTTTTGTGTGTTCTCTTCAGCTGCTTGAGAATGCCAGCAACTGCTGAGATAGCCATCTAGAAAAGAAATCTTTAAGTTGACTTCATTAATTTTTTAAAACCTAGTAAATATTTGCATACCATGCTATCAGCAGAGGCCAGATTCTCTTTCTTTTTGAGAACAGGGAAATCCCTCAAACTACATGTTCAGTGGAATAGCATTAGCATGCAACTCCATCCAAGACTTTGGCATGGACCATTCCCACTGTAATCTGTCTCAATCAGTTCAAAGAAGAATGTAGGAATTTTGCCTTGGAAGTACAAATGACTGGTTCAGTTTAGTTATATTTTCTTCACAATGAAGAAAAGAAGAAAATATTTCAGATTCAACCAATAAACAGGAAAACCAGAAAGTGGACTATATGTAGGTTGGGATAAATTTGTTTCAATATATTCCCTTGACACCTGAGCTAAAAATCCAAAACACCTAAACTGCTATCTCAAAAAGTTCTAGGACACTTAAAGTGACCTTTGCCAAAAGGGACAGAGAAGTCAAAACTAAAAATGGGCAGCTGAAAATAAGAACCAGGTGCATCACCTGACTCAAAATTTGCTTTATAAAAACAATTTTACTATAATTTCTCCTATTTATGCAAATACACTTTAAAAACAATTATAAGCTGATAATAATGATTTTATTTTGAAATGAAAATTTTCATTTGCCTTACATATTAAAACAAAATGTATTGCAAGAATTCATACAATGTGGTCCTTTGAGATATTCTTAAATTCTGATTCTTCTTTAATGAGAAAATACTCAAGTTTTAGTTAAATAAAATCTTAAAACCTTGGATTTTATCTGAAACCAAGCCTACCTTGCGAACCACAATTGCATCATGGTTGAGATTCTGTACAAAGAATTTTATGGCACGAAGAGGCAGAACTCGGTCATCTCTCAACAGCAGGGAAAGAAAACCAATGCCTATATGTTCAAACTTCCAGGGGCTTAAAGAAAATATAATAAAACTCATTACTTATAACCACCAATACATCCTCCATTGTATCATGCTATAAAAATCAAGTAGCCAAAACCTCTCAATGACGAATACCACATTTTACCAAAAATTAATAACAAGCATCCAATTTTTTCTCTGCCATCTTCCTTCTTCTCCCATTCCTGACCCTCTCCAAGTGGCCCTTATATTTAAGTAGATTTACAATTCTTCCTATTTTGTGCTATCCAACACACATGACCAAGCCAAAGAGAAAAAGTGCATCTGAATATAAGACAAGTCACATCCTTGGAAATATCTGCCCCAGGTTTCAGGCCTTCAACTGCCATAAGGGCTTCTAATTGTGAAAGAGAGAGTTTTCATGCAATCTAAATGAACTGTGGAAAACTGAAGTCAAATGTTTGTCATGAATAGAAGAATGTAAAAGTAAATGCACAGAACACTTACAGATTTCGTTGATCCACACAGTCTAACAAAGTATGCACCAAGTTTTCATAGTTCCTAAAAGAACAAGCGTACCATTTAATCTGCATTTAAATACTACATAATACAACAAATCATATATAATAACTAGCCTTCAATTAGGTTCAAATCAACAAACATGACAAATACATGGTTATTTTCTTTCATCAGGCACATACTTAGAATTTTCAGGAATATACGATAACATGAGGCTTTAAAATTTTTTAAACCAAATCTTAGAAAAAAAGATTGGTTTATGAATATTCTTTCCATTAGTTTAGTAAATGAGAATAACTTTTAGCTATCTAATTGAAGGACTTATATCATTAAGTGGTATGATAAATTGACCACTATAGAATTTAAGCAATTAGTACTTAATAGATAGGAAAGATAAGATTTGCATTCCACATCCTTTGAGAATGTGTGTATGTGTGTGTTTGGTGTAAAATAATGCAGTAAAGATATAGTTTTCAAAATAGTATCAAATAAAATCAAAGAAAAAAACCCCACATTTTGTCATGGTTTAAGCTGTGGAGATCACATAAAGAAATTACCATGCCTGAATTTAAGAGAGATCTCTTAACGTATCTCTTAAATTCAGGCATGGTAAATCATTTACATTTACTTAAATTACTTACTGTAAGGCCTCAGCATTCTTTTCTTGCTGTCGCTCAATTCCTAACTGAATCTCCTCTGGACTAAGCAATGGCTGATTTGCAGAGGGGTATTTTGACTGTTGGATTAAGACACCTATTGCAACACATGTCTGTGGAACCTTTTTAAAAGGAAAAAAAAAGGGATTATAGGACTTAGAATTGTCAAGGGGCTTTAAGAGAAAGGGAGTGGAGTATAGTGGAAAAAGCGATAGAATTGAAGCTACAGTACCCAGTTCTAACACTAGCTCTAATCCTGGCTCAGTCAGGATTCAGATGATTTTAGTCAAGTCATCTAACTTCCCTGGGCTTCAATAATATTCTCATTTGTAAAATGATGGAGGTAGTTTAGTCAGGATTTGAATCTCGGGTCTCTGACTCCAAATTACACAAATTACACATTAATTTGTAATATAAATAACCTGGAGTATAGTTGGCCTGAAAATAATTATTAATAAAATTTTTTTTGCTTACTGTAAAATCCAGTCCAATTGTTTCATATTGCCTATGAATCTTTTCTGCAAGATCATCAAATAGCCTGACTATTGATGGCTTTTCTAGAGACATTGCTTTGCTTAGCCCTGAAGAAACAATTGCTGGCCACGTCTGTACAATACAATCCCAGTCATGAAGATTTGCTAGGCATACTCCACTGTGGTTTCCAAGCAGACAATACAAGGCACCCTGGAGAAACAAAGAAACATGTGCATTTATTAGACTGTAAGCTTCTTGAGGAAAGAGATTGTGTCTTCTTTACTTTATATTTTACGTCTCATCCCCTAAGAAAAAGATTATCCTTTGTCAGTTCACTGGCAATATTTGTTATACCTAAAAGAGTTTACTACATCCAAACTTCACAGAACAAATCCAATCCAGTCAAAGGGATGCACTTGAGGACCTAGAGGCCCACATGTGGCCTTGTAGCTGTAGGTTCCCCATCCCTAACATAGTCAATTTTGGTTTGCTACTTCAGCAGGTAATTTTAGAATGCACAACTAGATTATAATTTAAGAGAAAGCTGTTATACTTTGCTAATTAAAAAAAAAATGTTTGTCATTCAGTATGTTGAGCCCCTGTAAAAGGCAGTTATTAGGCTGCCTAAGAAGGTCCAGGTAAAAAATGGAGATGAAAACCCCAGAAACAATCAATTGGGATAGGGTTTGTGAGCCTGTGTGAAATAGGAACTCCTGCTGCTAAATGAACAAATGATAGAAAGATGTCTGCCATGTAACAAGAATAACTGCCCAAAATAATTCATCATAGCCAGTGATTCCCAGTTATTACTAAAGGAATAAAAACTATAAATAACATTTGAAATTTTAACTCAAGATTTGTATTCTAGAAAGGTATTTCCCTTAGAATTATTCCATTCAGTTTACTACATGTGTGACTCATATTTGTTACACAATTTTAAGCAAGCCATACTGCTAACAGGAATTAATAATAAATCCTTCTTACTGAAATGTTCTTTAAGGAGTTTCCAAAACTTGACTTATTAAACTATTTTTTAAAATGGTAAAATGCTACCTAATCATTTATTTTCAACTGAGTATTCTGATAAATGCAAGTGACTACTTTTGCAAAGTGGCATTAGAAAAACATTAGAATAAAAACACTAATCCTTTTATAGTTCAAAGTAAATAATATACGCAGAATTTTATTACATACACAAAATACAAAAATGCATTTTTAAACAAAAATATGGTTAACTTGGGCCTAAGAACTAAGATTAAAAGTAAGAAATGATTAAAGACTGAGTTTTCTTTGTTTAGACAGGTTACTGCTAAGCAACACTCTTACCAATCTGCCTATGCAGCATTCTGAAACTTGAAAACTTTATCAGGGGAATAATAAGAATGAATATTATTTTATTACTAACTAATGAGAACATCTTTAAGTACTACCAATATATGATAAATATTTTTAATGTAGTATTCTGCTCAGGCCAAAACATTAACCAAATTGATTTCTGAAAAAAAAATTTAATACTAAAAATGTGAAAAGATGATAGCTAAATCAGTAGCTAAATTATGTATTGTAATCTTCTACTGCAAATGAAAAGACAGCATACAGTTATCTAAATCTACCTTAATTTTAACCATTCATAATGCAGAGCTTCATTCAATTATTCTACTATGTCTTTAGAAAGGAAAAATCTTTACTGGGCTTGTCCCATGAGAACACCTAAACATCTGCTCTCCAGGGCTCAGCAGGCACATAGTAGACATCTAATACTATTTATTGAATGGGGAATCATAACAATGACTTAACGCTAATCTTTGCTGCTTCTTGATTTTAAGTCAGTGCAACATAAATGATACTTGTTACAGAGCAAACTGGAATCCCACAAAGTCATAATGATATACAACCACACATAAATAACATTTCTGTTTTGCTACCTGTCTTGCAACATGCCAATGTCTCTTGCAGAAAAGCATGAGAGACTAGTTGCTTTCTCATTAGCCTAGATACCCAACTAGTCACTAATTGTCAGTTTGTCTCCACAGACTACATGCAGAATAACTACTTGCATAATACTATCCTTTTATATTCTTTGGTTCTCCCCATTTTAGTAAACATAAAATCAGAAAGTTTGAAGAACAAGAAAGCAGGACTGCTAATAAGATTTTTTTTCAGTGTCAATATCTTTTTTTTCTTTTTTTTAATTTAATATATTTACTTCTCAGCATTGATTTTCACAAGAGTTTGAATTACAAATTTTCTCCCCATTTCTACCTTCCCCCCACTCCAAGATGGTGTATATGCTGGTTGCCCTGTTCCCCAGTCAACCCTCCCTTCTGTCACCCCACTCCCCTCCCATCCCCTTTTCCCTTCTGTTAATAAGATTTTGATAATCCAAAGAATTCCACATACTACTCATGTACAAAATCCCAAATACATTAGAAATATAAATAATAGAGTTATCTGTAATTTGGGTTTAGTTCTATTTATCCAGTGTTCATATCACCAAATAAAAAAACAATAGTTCCATGGTTCTAGCTAAATTATAATGGCATTTACAAGTATAAACAAAATAGACAGAATTTTTCAAATTTCTTTCCATTCAAACCAAAAGGTTACCACAATCTCTATTATTTGATGATTTTCTTCACTGTGAGACACAATGACTTAAAAAATACAACCCATTTTTACTCTTTTACCCTGACTCCTCTCTATTTATGAGATTCTGACACTCAAAACATGATAAAATTCTACTTTTGATTAAGGTCTTTAAATGTGGATCCCAAAATATTAAAGCAAATATAAGGAAATGAAATAATCAACCCTAATAGTGGAAAATCATAATAAAGAATCCTATAAATCAACCATCATATCTAATTTTGGTTCCATTATGCAGCTTTTTGACAGCAACCACATTCTTCTCCCCCAAAAATTGTTAATACTTTTATATCTTAAAACTGATCCGGAAATATAAGAAAAAAAATACCCTCCGTTATTTTGGTACCATTAAGTAGTAGGCAAAATTGTTTTAAAAAATTTTACTCTAAACATTGTATAAAAGTTTAGTTTAAAGTGAACAGTCTCCCTACAGATGCAAAAATTCTAAAAACCCAAGGTTTAAGTATATTTAGCAGTAACATAAAGGAAAACATTCTGGTGGCATACACACTCCTTAGGCACCAAATCCTTTGTATCTCCAACTTTTCATTTATTGATAAATAACAATGGAATTCAGGAAGGAGAAAGCAAGAGAAAAAGAGAAAAAAGAACCTACTTTGAATTGCTGTTGAGTTACATCTTGTCTGTCTGGCCGCAAAAATTCTAAAACCAAGGGAATAATATCTCTGCAGCAAAATGTATATGTTCCCAGAGCTGTGAAAAATGTTTGCTGAGCTTTATTCCTGACCTAGGGAGAGGATCAACAAGGCACTATGTTATCAACATGGCTGTTAAAAATAATCCAAAAAATATGTCCTACTAAAGTACAGATGGGTAAACAGGATTATCTTTGTAGCTGAAAGACAGACTATTAAACATACAAACTCCAATTAATAATATGCAAAAGAATTTGCAAAAGTTTAAGTATTTTTCCCGAAATCCCTGAGATATCCCTCTCGTTAAACTGCTGATTAATACTGAATAAGTCATTTGACCTTTTCAAGGCTTTAGTTTCCTTGGCTATCACAGGAGGGGGCTGGACTAGATGGTGCCCCTTTCAGGTCTAAAATACTATATTTCTATTGAGATAATTATCCAGATTATATTAATTTAATTAGCTGAATTTTTTAACATGAAATTTTCATATTAAATGAAATCTTGTATATCCACATTTGGGGATGTGAAGAAACAGATCATATGAAATAGTAGTATAAAAATAATTCATTTATAGTATGGATGTGCTTGAATTCTTAGGAACTCACTAAAATAATGAACTTATAATGTTAAGAGCTAATTCAGGAAATGCTAACCATGATTCTTCTCTTCCTTGAAACCTATATTCATACAGGACAAACTAGCAGGACAAACACAACCTGTGAATAACCTCTCCCTCTTCCTCCGCTGCCCAAAGGAAGGTACATTTCGATGGCTGAAGGCTGCCTCCTTAATGGGTTTACTGGCTAGATTTCTTTCTCAAAAACCAAGCCTTAAACCCAATTCACTCTAGAGCTCTTAGACTGGACAATAGGTCCCTGCTCTCCTTGCACAAAGTGAATGTAAATACTGAGTAGTAGCTGTTTCTCTTTTGGCCAGGAACCCTGAGGGTCTTCCCCTCCCAGTTTTATTTTTTTTTTGAGTTTTGATTAAAGGGGCCATCCCTTGATTACCTTCTTAAAGAGGCCTAGTCACTGAATGGGCATTGCCTCATTCAAAGGGAGAACCTGAAAAGACCTTAGCTTGAAAGGGCCAGGGTGAGGCTGGTGACCTTGCACAGCCCTCCCTCACTGCAGGTCATGTCATCATTTCCCTGATGTCATGGTCCCCTTCGAGGATAAAGGACAAACACGACAACAATGTTCATACAGTTACAGTGTAGTGCTCAGGCTAACATCAAACTTTCTAAAAAAACCTGACCTCACAAATATTCCTGGTACTTGGATTGAATTGGAATTCCTTGCTATGTCCTTCAACAGTAGAAGTTAAGCATAAAAACAGGAAAAGCGGCATAAAGGAAAAATAACAGAGTTAGGGTCAGTCCTTGTTCAACACTAACCAGCTATATAAAGTTGGTTATGTCATTTACCTGTGACCCTTAGTATTCTTACATTTAAAAAAAAAAGACTTTGTGCTAGATAATAAGATTCCTTCAGACTGTAGTAACATTCTACACTGCTAACTAGTTATGATCATACAACGTAATCAGTCTCAAAAGTTCAAAATGACAGGTTTAACTGTTAGTTGTTCACTTCCATCCTTGAAGGCTCCATGATTTTGTACTCCCCTCTACCAATGCAGAATGTAACAATACTTCAACAACTTGGCAGAATTGTCCTAGCTAAAAAAAAAATCATGAAATCAGTGACCAAATTGGTGGTTAGTCTCTTTGATCTAAGCCTGGCTGCTCCTCTGATGATAAACACATAGTCTTATGACCTGGCCTATATTAAAACTCATTTTAGCTTTGTAGAGTCTGCTGGTGTTATGCTACGCTGCAATGGCCTTCAAGAACTAGGGTCACAGTTATGAAAGCCATGATAAAGTACTGAATGGCAACACTAGTGTAACAATGCTGAACAAGTAAAAAAAATTCATACCTGGCCATAAGAACTAGTAGACAAACGAAGAAGGTCTCTAATCATGTCTTGGTGTATTTTTTTGTATTCACAGCCTTCAACAGTTAGTGTTCTCAGCTAAACAAAAAGAAACACAAAATAGAAAGTTTTCAAAAAACTTCATATTGGTTAATGTAAAGAATAGGATTGTAATTTACAAGAACTCAGATGATTCAATATTTATCTAATAGTTATGCATTGTTATGGTAAGACTGATTAGCAATGAATAGTAGAAAAAAATTACCTCATGCTGCAACATTACTCTATCAATTAGCAATGCTCTGATATGCTGTTTTTTCCCTTGGAGCTGGAAAACAAGAAATACCAAGAAAATATTCTCTTAAGTGACTGAAATGTAATCTATAATTAGCCAAAATAAATGGCAGTTAACAAGATACCCACAATCTATAATGACTAGCATACTCTTTACATATTTTTTTTTTTTAAATTTATTTTTAGTTTACCACACACGGTTCTACATATACTCTTTACATATAAAGAGCTAGGACTATGGTTGCTCTAGTACCATCACATAAGAAATAACCTTACACAAAGTGATCCATCCAATCAAATAATTGGTTGATTTCTGACAGGGCCACAAGAAAACCTTCTGGGGGAAAAGTATGATACCTGCTTTGTATTAAGGTAAAGTCAAAATTTGAGGGATGGACTGCTTAAGATCCTTAACTGTCTCTCAGTTGTCTATAACAGAGCCATATATGTAATGTATAATATATAGCTGTAGCTTCATAATAATTTATCTAAATCCTACTTGAATCTGTATTTTCAGGCAACATAACTTCTTATGATAACAATTTTGCTCTCTTTACAACAGGCTTCTACAAATATCTTCTAGTAGTCTAAAGTGTGGGGACATCATATTATTTAAGTCAACGGAATTAAGCTGTCTTCATAGGTTTCTATCATACATCTTCCCTCAGATCTTCCTTCCAGTTTTTTTAGTCTGTATTCACATAGAACCCATTTTGCCACCCTGCTTTACTTAGCCTTTTCTGTTCAATTACCATACAATTCTAAAATGACTAGAAGTATCTTAAAACAACTGCTGTTGTTGCTTTTTATTCACCCCAATATCTGGGGATTAGAGGATATGATAAATCTAAATAAGGTACTTCTTTCAGCCAAGATTATTATAGACATGATAATCTTTCTAGGTTCTAAAAAGAATCACTAAACTCTAAGTCCACACTCATTGCTTACTGGCCTCTCCTCTGCCAAAAGAAATTCCATCAGAAAATTTTTATTTCAAAAGTAAAACTTTAAATTTGTCTGAAGCTAATATAAGGTATTTGTGAATCAATACTAAAACAATGTAGAAGATAACAGGTATTTTGAAATAAACTTTTGAACAGTTCATCAAAATGTGATAATCAATGCAGGTCCACAGAAATGTGAGATACACACACATACATATAAAATAAATCTGTTATTTATATTATGCATAATATACACACATATAATATATGTGTACATATACAAACACACAATGTTATACGTAGTCTCAGATTAGTTGAGATTCACATACTCCTACCTGGGCCCCACTGGTAAGATTTTAAGATTTTTTTTTTCTTTTTTGGGGGGGGAGAAGAAGGGAGAGGGGCAGATGCAAGATTCCTGGGTGCTAGAAATGACATCTTGCTGCATTAACTAGTTTAGCCTCAGGAATAACACAGAGAAATAGTGTGAATGTTTCACATCCATGATTGCCACAATTAATTTCATTTGGAATCACAATGTCATAAAAATTTCCTTGCACAATGCTACGTCTAAAAAAGGAAGGAACATTGTTTTAAAAAAGGGTTACAATACAGATAGCTATCTGCCCCCCCCCCCCCGCCCCAACCCTTGATACAAAGAATGCCAAAAACAATGTACAACTACTCCCTAGATAACACAAATGGGTCAGCAGTGAATGTCAGAATTAAAGTGAAAGCCATAGCAAAAGAAATGTGGGGAAAACTACACAACTCATATAAAACTCAATCTCCAATTTAAGGGGAAATTATCTTTTTACCATAAAAGTGCTCCTTACATATAATAATTTTGTGTTTCTTTCTCAAGGTCTGACAACCAAAATTATGTAGTGTATTCCTGTGTCAAACTCTTAAGACGTGCCTTTCACTGATTATATATTTTCACACTCTTATTTTTCTAGATTATATAACATCTGAATGGTCTCTAATAATCTAGTGGCCTTCTGGTAAGCCTTGTAGTTTATGGTTGATAAAGGCGCACTTGTTGGTTAGTTCAAACTTACATCCATTTTTCTAACTCTATAAATAAAGTTTTTTTTTTCTGTGAGTTCAAAGGTAAGACTTAAAAGGAGTCTTCCAAGTAAACAAACACCATGGGCTTTTGTTACATATCTGAACTTAAATTGTACACTTTCTTTCCAATAACGCTTTTGTATATCAATAATATGCTTCCTAAGTAGGATGTTCTTACATAGAGCATCCTCCAAATTATGTGGCCACTGAGTATTTAAAAATGTTCTTTTTAAAATAGTGTTTGTGATTTAATTGTGAAAATACTGACCCGATTCTCCATTGATTTCTTCACTAGGTTAAAACTCTTCCACCGAGAGTCAAATTCATGCTTGTGAGAGCCTTGAAATTGCAACAGGTCCCCTATGATCTGTAGTTAAACAATTGACAAATTTTACCAACAAGCCAAGACTGATTATATATCAAATTATGAATCTATCAAATGGCAACTATACCTTTATGATAAGAAACAATGATTTGGTATCATCTTCAGAGTTATCAAGTATGTGATCTATGATTAGAGCGCAAGAGTTTGGTTAGAACTTAATACAACGTTAGCATTAGATGCATGGTCATTTGAATTCACTATGAGAATCTTGAAAAGAGGCAATATCTAACAGTGAATGAAGTGCTGGGCTTGGATTCAGGAAGGTATGGACTCAAATCCTGCCTCTGACATTAGCTGCATTACCCCCAGCAACTCCCTTAATCTCTATCCCAAGCACTTCTTAAGATTTAGCTGCTAAGTCATAGCCAAGATACCTGTGAAAGAGAAAGTGGCTGAAGGGGCCCCCACTTTCCCATAGTGATGATGGAGGAAGTATCTACCTTCCAATGTTAGAATTCCCTACATTGAGGAAACCCCAGTTCCTTAAGTATTATTGTAAGTAAGCAAATCTGTTTCCATAAGCTATACAAAAAGAAGACAGTAGGGTGTAGTGGATAAAGAACAAGTCAAGAAGACCTGGGTTCAAGTCCTCTATTTGACACATATTTACTATCATGTACCTAGATATGTCTCTTAATCTTTCCTCAATGCCCCCAGGCAAAACTCTACAGTTAAACATTGAAAAAGAACGTGCCAACTAGCATCAGTAGAAGGAACTTCAAAACAATCTAAAATCTTAATGAATCAGAGAGGATATGGAGCAAAACTTCCTAAACACCTGCCACAGCATGGAAAACACAAAAGCACTTACGGAGGAGCTTCCTTATGACCCTAGCAATTGCTTCTCGATGGTTCTCTCTAGAAAGATCTATAAACAAAAACAGAGCAGATATTTTAGAGGCCTTCAATGTTCTTCTGTTTAAAATAGTTATAGTTCAAAATAGGAAGAACTTTTATGTTTATCTTTTTTAATTGGGCAAAGCTTAAAGGTATTTTAATTTTCTTTGCTACTCCTCTGAAGAATTAGAGGCAGATAATTACAATATGCAAACCAGAATGACTTCAAAAATCTACAGTTACCCAGGATACATTGAGAGTCCTCAAGGGATAGACTTGGGGTCAGGGGAAGGATGTTTAAAGCTCTTGCTAACAATATCCTCTCTATGCTTTAACAATTAGCTGAAAAGACCATTAAAATAAAGAAGATACGAATGTTTTCTAATGAGCTAAATAAAATATTTCCAGTATTGAGTCAAATGGTCTAGAAAGGAAGTAAAATTTCATTAATATGGATAGGTTTAACGCGATTTATTGGTGTTATATTTGAGGTTTAACAAAAAAAGGATGTTGTCATTAAACACGAATAATATGTGAACGCTGCCTGATTTTTGTTTCAGTCAACTGAATGAGAGAATACTGTTATGCCATACTGTTATGCCTGAGGCTTTTCATTGTAATTACTTTTTTGAACTACTAAAGAAAGGCTTGTTTCACCTACCCTCTTGTTTTATGCCCTCACTTCTTATATCGAACTACTGTGAGCCACAGACATCTTTTATTCTCTTTCAAGATTTTCTGAACCTTCAATTTAGAAAATGTTTACTGGCTCTTCTGAATCATATCTCTCCCCTGGTTCCTCCAGAAAAAGAAATATGGGCTCAGCATAAGTTTTATGTTAATTTTAAATGCCACAGAAACTAGCTAGGCTCAAGCACAACTATAAATTTAATCTAGATTTATAGCCCCTTCAGAATAGCTACAGGCTGGAACAAGTCTTCATATTTAACTTTATTAGTATTTGCTTACCATAGTCAAGGCCAGTGTACAGTTTTGTCTCTTCCAAAGACACCATACTTGGCACCCTGAATAAAAAGAAAGAAGTATTTTTTTAAACGAAATAATGCCAGAGAGAAAGACTATGTAAAGGATTTTTATGGCTATAATAGTTCTAGCAAAACAAAAGTAATACTATTCAAAGAAATATAAATTATATGTCTTCAATATTTCCTAATGAACGCTAGGATTTTACCTGATCCTTCTGATGATTCATAGTAATTGTTATAACCATCCTTAAATAAGGAAAGCTTTAAATTTAATAACAAAAGAAAATTCAACTCCAAATTAAACATATTTTGATACTATTTAAGAGTTACAGATTTCAAAACTGCCATACACATTTACCTAAATCTTTAGAAAACTAGAAAAACTGCTTCTACTTTCAACTGCACAATAATGGTGACTAAAATTAGACACTTTAACTCCAATTTTTTCAGAGCAGAAAAAACAAGTTGTATTTTACGTAACTCTAATTCTTCCTTCTGTCTCATCAAAATATGTCTATATCTACATTTTGAAGCCTGAATTCTTCTAGGATCCCAAGACACACACACACCTATAAAAACATTAGGGTTCCTAAATAAAAAAAAAAAATTCAAAATATATTTTCCATAAATGTTGACACTCAATTCAGCTGCTTTGAATGTTTCTATAGATTATAAGTCAAGATCTTTATACACGCATACAGGAACAGATTTTATAGGTTAATGGTTAATACCTTAAGTAAAAGATAAACAATCCAAAATTACTTTTTCCGACATTTTGTTTCAAAACTTCTGTAATTCATTTTTTTCTAATGCTATAGTCAAAATGGAGTTGTATTTTAAGAGAAAGCTTAGGCAGAAATGCTACAATAAGACACTAATTAAAGACAGTTAAGCATACTATGTGCATATTAAGGATAAGCACATCTAGTCCAAAAAAGACAAGAATGCATGGCCTTCATACATAAACTATATAGTACTGGGGAGGGATTTTTTTTTTTTGCCAGGACATGTTTGCATACCCTACACTAATATTAGTATTGTAGATGGAAAGCAACTAAAAGTGGTAGCAAAATAGGATGCTTCCTCAATCTAAGTTTGACATAGTTAAGAATTTTAGAATTTTAATTAAATACTTATGATCACTTAAAATGCATTAATTAATCATATTGTCTTCCTAATTCTGGTATCTGAGAAGTCATTAACACTTTGGGGGGACATGAATCCATAAAATACAACCTTGGAGTAATTTTTTTTTTTCCCCTAACAGACTGGTTTTAAAGCTTATAAAATTCTAGGACACAGAACCTTTTCTGTTTTAAAATACTCCCTTTTAAACTGAACTTTAAAGAGCTCTTACTAAATGTAATTCCTCAACACGATTCAGTGAATAGACAGGCCACTCTCATTTGCAAAGCTCAGGGACTCCACTTTGTCACTTGATTATTTACTATAGAGAAGATAACATTTTACCAGACTCCTACAACTTAACTGAAAAGTAATAATTTTTATGTCAAAATTTCGTCAGAAATTATTTGCAAACATAAGCACCCCCCAAATTACATACATTTTAAAGGGCATTAACACAACCAAATGAGAAATAGTTCAAGGTCTAGCGAATATAAATTTGACAAATAAAATAAAAATTAAATGTTACGTTGAATTACTTTATTATATCCTTGGTGAGAATGTCCAAATTATTTTTTTTTTGTTTTGTGTCCCTTGAGAGTAGAGGTTTTCCAATCTACTGAAATGTAAATAGAGAGCTTGAATTCATACCCCAATCAATATACCTATCCCCTTCAAACCAAAGGCAAACTGGCTGCAAGTAAGGTTTTTGCTAAAGACAATGTTATCACATGACATTGCAAATTAGTGTAGTGCTAGTAGTGTAGATAGGCCAGCGCAGAAAATGGATCTTGGTTCAAATCCCTATTCTGCCACTTACCAGTAAACAGGCATTATTTTTTCATCATAATGAATGATTATTACAAAGACTAGAAAAAAGAACTTGGATTGTTATTCATAGTAGCAAATATATATCAAGATTAAAGCATCATTACTTCGGGCATGATCAAAATGGGGGTGGTAGTGGTTAGGGAGTGGGTACAATTCCTATTGTAATGAATTTTTCCAGCAGAAATAGCTTATTAAATATCATTTATAATATAGTTTTGATATTTAAGCACACATTATTTTAAGAACGAATCCATAATTTCCATTTGTATGGCTTTCATAAAGATACAATTTCAGGATTCCTAATCTCAGTTCTTGACTTCCCTAAGATACCCACTAGGAAGGGATTTAAAAGAAAAAAATTAAAATCTTTAACCTTAATGAACAAATCAGTTACCACTTAAATAATTTGAAAATTAATAAATGAAGCAGCCGTTAAAACAAAAAGATAATAGTCACTATAAAAATTTTGCATTAAATACAACTTTTAAATCAAAAGAAAGATTTTAGGAAATTGGAAGACAGCTGGCATTATCTTTCTACGCGCATTCCTATATTAGATTGTTCTGTTCCCACTCACCTCTGACTTCTTTTCATACACTAGCTCTACTTGAGAAGTCCCTCAATTACATTCCTTCCTGCTTGATTTTTTAACAAATAGCTCACAGCTAGGCTGGTTTGAGCAGAAAAAAAGAACAGCTCACTGACAGAAATCTGACACTAGCAAAACCTCACACTCATATCCTTTTGAACTATAGCCACACAACACGCTTTTGTACACCTTTACCCCTATATGCTACATTGGTCCAAATACAGGTGTCTCAAAAGTCTCGGTGTTGTTTTAAACTTCTAGCTTAAAACAGCACTGAGATTTTTGAAACACTCTGTGTAGGCTGTACTGCATGTATATAAAATCCAAGTTAGGTCTATAAATTTGTATTCTTAATAGCACAGATACAATTAAAGCCTTGTTCACTTCTCCAACAGCAACACCAGCACTAGCAGCAGCTTTTCTGCTGGCCTACACCCCAACAAAAGAAGCCTGTGCCAGGTGTAGCTGCTGCTGGTGCAGTAGCATGAGGAAACAAATTCCTTTCACTTGGTTCCTGCAAAGCCAATCATCCCCAGTATCCCTGAGATACATGCTTGGAGTTCCCTTGCCCAAAAGAACTTGTAGTATATCTGGCACAGAAACAGTTGGGGGAAAAGGTAGGAGTGGCGGATCCCATGAAGTATCAGAGGTTTCCAAGCTTTGCAACTGAGAGAGACCCACCTGTGTTAGCTTTCTTCTTAGCTTCAAAATACCTACTGACGTCCTGGGGTCCAAGTATACTATTTCCACAACAAGGTGCTTTCAATCAGCAGAAAGGTGGCTACATATTGCATAAAACTGTAGTAAATATATCTACTTGAAAAATTCTTTACATGAAGTCAGTATATTATTACGTTTGAGAATATGTTTAAGTATTTTTTAACAAGTTCTCATCTATAATTCTAATGTCAATTTCTCGTTTATTTGCCACTCTAAATTAATCTGATTAATTTGCTAAAATATCAGCTTTATACTTTTTTGTACTGTAAAAGCTTGTTTACTGAAAGAAAAAACATGCTTTTCCTACATAGAACAATGTGGCATTGTCTTTTAAAATATTATAATTATTTGTGTTTATTTTTCTGGGTACAGAAACATATATATTTATTTTTCCTTACAAAGAATTCTTACTTTAGGGGCATGGCCTATCTAGAATTGGACTGATAAGGTAGGCTTGTATTTTAAGCATCTCCCATATTTATTCTGTATCAATATACATATAGACTAAAAAGGCTTAGGAATTATCTAAGGTGTTTTCCACACTGACTGTTCTTTGTTGAGCATGTATAGTGGATACTCTCAATTAAATCAGATACTAAGAGAAGAATACTGCCACCAAAAAACATATCCTGAGAAAGAATTCCAGCATAGAAAATAATAATATAGTCACCCAACAACTGCAGTAAGATCAGTTTTATATATTTATTTAATAACACTTGGCCACCAAGCCTATTTTTTTTTTAACAAATGGATACAATTTCCCTGCTGTATTAGATCTTATATGCTTTCATTTTTAAGTATGCCTTTTTGCCATTCGATGGCAATTTTCTTTAGAACAATTACCTTTAAGAGAATAAACCCTTTAATGTGAGAAAACAGGATAGAGAGGTAAAATGATCAATATAAAAACAAAGCATACATGCAAATTAAATACAGAGGCTAAATGAAGTTGTATACACAGAACTACAACTGAATTAGTATTAAACTATTTTGGTTTATCTTGAAGATGCTAAAAATAAACTTATACAGTGCTAAAAAATAAAGTCACTAGGAGTTACTGGGTTATTTATCTTCCAAATTTACTAATACTAGCCTTTTGTGAAACACAATGGGCTATTTCTATCTTTTATTATCAACTGCGATCCTAGTTAACAGAATCTATAAACACAAATGATATGCTGGATCTAGTCTATCATGTGTACATTCTGTTTCTACATAAAAAGAAAAAAAATTCTTACATGCTGCTAAATTTCAGAGCAGATTTTGGGCCATAGTAATTCTTTCCATGGTTGACATACAAAATTTTAAAAATCAAAGAAAACAGTTGGAAGGTGAAAAAAAGGAGAAAACAGGGTTACTCACCGTGGAGTAGTAACTGTTTCCTTTTTCTGTGTGCAGCTCCCCCAGCAGAGCTGGGTAGTTTCCTGGAGGTGCCAAGAGAGGTTAGCTAGCCCTGCCCCTCATTGCATAACATCACATCCTTTCACATATAAAAGAAATGGTCTTGTTCTAGACCTTAAGTATCAGATTTCTTGAGTGAAAAGATAGTAAGAGCCGAGTTCTTAAGAATGCTTTTATAACATTTCTATCAGAGGAAAGGGGACACCAGGGGTAATAAAGCAGTATTTAATTAGAAAAATGGGGACTCCTCTACCTTGAGTAACCCTGTTTTTCATATCCCATGAAACTGGTTAGGACTGTTAGAGTGGGTTATAGTTTCAAAGGAACATCCCTAGGCAACTAATGAAGACTGTACACTGGATAAGGACATTTTCTCTTAAGCCTTGGAGGAGAGCCTAGTCTATCTTTTACAATGGCAAACAGTGTAAGAGACTACCTAGGCTACCTAATACCACTCATTACTTGGAGTTCTGAGAGCAAAAGTTTTAATTCTAAATTAAGAAACATGTTTTTGGTTCTCCTATTTTGAAAGGCAAGTTGAGCACCCAGGTAGTACAGGGGACCAAGCTGTTGGAAGTTAAAATGTTGTAGTTAGGACATTAGTGGCCCTTCACAGTCCCATGGGTCTGATGGTTTACATGCCCTTCGAAATGGGAGACAACTGAGCCCAATTAGTAGTTGAGATATCTATCATTGTAACTTTATATTTCTAAAACAAGAGTACAAGCTGAGTAACATTTAATACAGCTGCTTCTTCCTACATACTTAGGTATATGAAATCATCAATATCCACTTGATTTTTGCCAGACTCAAACCTCAAAACACACAAGAGGTTCTCACTGAACAGCTATTTCCAGATTTCAAAACCATTCACTACTCCAGTTACTGCTATACCCACCATGGAGCACCTAATGTACTATTCAGCAAAATTTAAAATCACAAGAAGACATTATTTTTCTAACAGGCCACCACCCCTAGTTTGCATAGGGTAAACCATAAAATTAATTGTATCTGCGAGAAAAAGTTTAAGGTAACAAATAAGATCAGCACAATAATATTAACCTTTTATGCAAAACTGAATCACTAATAAGAGCTTAGTTATCTGTTTCCCAAAGAGGCCAATTTCTGTGCATTATTTCAGAGAATGTATAACTTCCATAATCTGTCTGATATTCTGTTACAAACAAAAAAAATTTCTTAACCATTACAAATAAATTTACACCAAGGCATAAGAAAAGCTTAACTTTAAACTATAATATTAGTGAGATTCATTTTCTTTTCTCATCGAGGTAGACTATTACATACTACCACCATCTTCAGTAGCTAATATCCCAGGCAAACAGTTCCATGTAGAAAGCACAACTGTTTTTTTTCCTACTATAAATGGTCTCACTTGTGATAAGAATAATTGTACAGGGAACTTCTCTTCCTATTCTTTTTGTAATAGTAGGTAGTGGGCAAAGAAAGACCTCTACAATTTTGTACAACAAACCTAGCTTAGTCTAAGAAAAGTAACACTTGATAATTTCAAAGAACATAACATTAGCAAGTGGTAATTTAACATTATTTTAAATTAGAAAATATTAAAGAAATTTAAAGTACTATAGATTTTTTGTATAATGTTTTGAAAAAGTCTAATAAATTCATTAGGAGTGGCTACACAACCACTTTTAAAATATTTATCTAGAAATAAATTAACCTCTGTTAGGTGTTCAACTGTTAAAGAAGTAGTGTTTTATTTATACTGACATGGGAGCCTTCAGGAAGGGGAGAGACCTGAAAACCAGATTCCTCCTTCCATTTAAATAATCAACCAACTCCACTGTGAAGTCCTACTCTGGTGTCTCATCATGACATGGAGGTAATCCTGGGTTCTCAAAGGCTATGTTGGGAGAGCATCCAATTTTCAGCAGGTCATATTACCAAGCTGGAAAGGTTTTGAATGTGGGCCTTGTAAAAGAACATCTGCTGTCTGTCTCTTGGCTGAGGACTGGCCTAGCTAAATTAAGAGAGGCTCATCAGAATCGGTGACGAACTGTTTAGTCACAGAAACTCTTGAAGACCATCTTCTGAGCTACAGAGAAGCTATAACCTATGTTGAAGGAAATATCCCAACTGAAGAAATTATGATCATTAAGGTAGTGAAGTAAAAGTATCAACTAAAATACAACCTATCATATTTAGATATAACATGTTTACAAGTTAGATTGACATTTTAGATGAAGATAATACAAGTTAGGAACTAATTTAGTATAGCTTACTATAAATTTAGTATAGAGAAAAAAATTTCTTGAAAGTTGTGGAATCTAGTTATAAAACAAAGTTGACCCTCATTTCAGCAACTAGAAGGAAAAGGTTGTTTTTGTTTTTCCTACCTACTCAACGGTTTAACATCATTACTTTGTATAACAATGTATTTCACATTAAGTAGTATAAAAATAACTTACTATCCTAAAAGAACATAAAAAGCTAAGTTCAATTTTATCTAAAAAACAACAACAAACCGAGAACCAGAAAATATCCAATTTTATCGTTCAAATCTTTAGTGATTTTTTTTAGTCTAATTTTCAACACAAAGTCAACACCTTCACTTTTAGAAGACCTCCCCAGTCAAATAATTTCCTACTGTTCAGCTTTTGAAAGGAAAAGCAGACCTAAAGAATAGGGATATGTAATATCAACTTCATGGAATATATGATTATGTACCACAAGGCAACACAGGCTGAGTTTATTCCAGAAAGTATTACAAAGTCATGTTAAATTTTTACTAAGTAGAAGGCCATTATGATAGAAAATTATTATATGCAACTGATCAAAATGTAAAGCACCAATATCTTTATGTACACTTAATTCATTCTTGCTTCGGTTATCCATTATAAAAGTGAAAAAGGTTAAAAGGTAGCTATTTCTGATATCTACCTTAGTTTAAAGTAGTTTCCTGGTCATCATTTGATCCTAAAATCCACTGTCTTATCTGCATGGAACATCCATTTGGCCTCACAAGAGAGATTCTAGGCCCAGATAAAGAAAACCCTACTTCTTATCTTCAAAATAACATCCTCAAGAAGAACTCCAATTACCAATCACTCGATATATACGCTGTATAAAAAAACCACCCATTTGGCATAATACAACAGGGTCACTGTATTCCATTATTCAAATTACCAAGAAGTTAAAATTACGTATCTTTATTTTTAAATGTTGGTATGTTTATATCAAATTATTCTGTCACCAACAGATATTTTAAAATTTTTTTTTATCGATTTCAAACAGTTTATTCACCTGATGTCAAACATAGGAAACAAAAATTCCAAGAAAGAAAACTATAATTTCTGGGAAACCTTAAAAACAGACATCCTTATCAGAAATTAACTATCTAAAGAACTATGTCTAAAGTAATTTTCCAATATCTAATTTTCATGCTAAAAGAAGGCAGGTGATAAATAATCTCATTCATCAAAAAGGAAAATGCAATCAAAAAAAACTGCGAAAATTGTAGGAGTGTTATCTACTGGCAAAAAGAATTTCAGTCTTTTAAACCACTCCTGGCAAATTAAATTTCTTTTCAAGTTCTTTCAATAAGCGCCAGTAATCAAACTGTCCTGTTAGAATCTAGAAAGATTTTAAAAAGCAAGATCAGTCTTTTAGAGAACTTATGGTTAAGTTGCTCAGAACTAAAGTGGATGCTGAAAAGAAAACGGCAGCTTGAGGTGGCATACCAAAACACACACATTTACTTTCTAGGTGAGCCAGAGTTGTTAAGTACTAACAAATTCCACTTGAACTCAATTCCTGATCCAAGTGTCAGCTAAAAAGTGGGATTATATTAAACCAAGATACCAATTCACAGGGCCAATCTTCCTAATATTGTAAAACCATTTAATTCCAACATCTTGAGAAGTAAAAGGAAGAAAAACAGAAAGGACCAAAGCATCCATTTTTGTCAGAGGAAAAAAAAATTATGTCAAATTTCTTTCAAAGTACCAAATTTTTTTGGGCCACACACTACAATAGCAAAACAGTTTCTACACAAACTTGCAGGCCAAAATATTATAGGTTTTAGCTTTGCTTTTTAAAAATAATGAAAACGTACCTTTAAATGATTATGTCTAAGTATGGTGCAAAAGAGCTTTTAAATAAACAAATGAGGTGAATATAGGTTGGTATGTTAAAACATTTCAGTCAATGCAACCTCCTATCACTTTTTGTGCCTTAGATATTTTTGGTTTAACAATGATATCACAAGGATAAAAATGACGAAGTCACTTTTATTTTTTAAAAATAATAAAACACCAAATATGTAAAGCAAATAGTAAAACAATTCTACTTACAAATGAGTAATCTGTTCTCCTTTCAGAGGGGGTAGAAGGTTCCCTGAACCAATCAAACAGTTGTGAACTATAGTCAAACGCTGTTGTACATCATCTCTAAAATTAAAAATTTGAAGCATTTTAACATTTCAGAAGTGATAAATTTTTTGGTTTTATTAATAAAATTACCTATTATATTTACTTGTGAGATCTTTTTATTTTTCAACCTTCTAGAATTCAAAAATACATAATGATTTTGTTATGTAAGTCAAAGTATTCAAAATCAATACAAAGAAACAACAAATTCCTCCTGTGTCAGCAAAAGGTAATTAAATAGAAGTAGAATTTTAAATGGTAATATTAGTTTGCTGAGGGTTACTCAACTACTGCATCATTTATCATCTGAAACAATGACAATACCTGCTCCCCCCATTCCGCGACTTCTGTTATTTCAGTGTCAACTTGTTATTATCCGATGTTTCATAAGAATTCTGGAAGCTTAGATTGTGAAACTCTAGCCATACGCTTCAGATATTAATTTAATTTTTCTGTGGAATATTTTCTAGGAAGGGTCTTTATCTGTCCATAGCCGCTTAAAAACACGGGCGCGCACACACACACACACATATGCACGCACGCGCGTGCACACACACACACAACACCACTCTGGACTGAGAATACTGGATATGATTTTTAAAGTCTAAGCAGTATTCCTAAGTCTAGATAATAGATGCTTCTTTTCAAAGTAGATACCTAAATACACTTCCAAAGTATACCTAAGTCAAACTCAAAAGTGTCTAAGTTGAACAGTGGGAATTTAGCAGTGAGTCAAATGAACACTTCCTTATTTTTCATGTAATACATTGAAATATTATGAAGTACAAAAAGCAAAACTTTTTCTATTAAAAATAGATTACACAAGAATTTTTTAAGTGCTATTCGGACAGGCCCATTTTCAATTAACACAAAATGTGTGTCATACATATTAATAATCTGATTAAAAAGAAAAAAAGGAGAAAGGCTAATTTAAATTTATAAACTCTTAATGCCAAACTTCTGAAAAATAGCCACTAACGACAAAAACGGATAACACTGATAAAACAAACCTGGACATTTCTAGTTCTCCATTTGCATAGAGTTGGAGCTTGATAAGCTCAGGTTGAAGAAAGGAATCCAATAAATAATAGGCAAAGGTTATTTCTTCATATGAAGGTACATGCCACTGGATACCTAGATTCCACAAATCACCTGGTTTTCCCCAGTCCTAAGAACAAAGTTGTACCACATAAGTTGTAAATAAAGTATATTATTAAACATTTAATATTCATTAAATAAAACAAAATTATTTCACAGTGGGGAGCAGGAGAAGAATGGATAAAAACAATAAAATTTAAATTTTGGTGATACAAATTTCATCATAAAATACTACAACCTTATAACAGAAAAATCTACTGCAGTAGTCAATATCTTCAATAAATGAAGATATATTCCTGTTAAGCCCCATATGTAATTTGGATATCTTTACTGAGCTTATTAATAGAACTGCTTCTACAATATGTATACAAACCAAACAATTTCACACAAAAATGGAAAAATGTGGAGTAAAACTCTTTTCGAAGGTAAGACATTATTTTCATCAAAAGTAACATGGCAAAATTAGGACAGCATGGGATAGTTTACCTCTCAGATCTATGAAACGGGAAGAATTTAGAACCAAACAAAATAGAATATTACGAAATGCAAAACAGGTAATTTTGACTATATAAAATAAAGTTTTTGCACAGACAAAACCAATGCAACCAAAATTAGAAGGAAAGCAGAAAACTGGGGGGAAATTTTTTACAGCAAGTTATGTCTGATGAAGGTCTCATTTCTCAAATATATAGAGAACTCAGTCAAATTACAAGAATGTAATTCATTCCCTTAATTATTAATGGTTAAAGGATAGGAACAAGCAGTTTTCAGATGAAGAAATCAAAGCTATCTATAGTCATATGAAAAAATGCTCTAAATCCCTACTGATTAAAGAAATAGACATTAAAACAACTCTGAAGCACCACCTCACACCTATGAGATTGGCTAATATGACACAAAAATAATAAATGCTGCAGGGAGTGCGGGAAAATTGTGACACTAAGGTAGAGTACTGAACTGATCCAATCATTTTGGAGAACAATTTGCAACTATGCCCAAAAGGGCTATAAAGGTCTGTAAACCAAAGAGATGATAAAAAAAGGAAAAGGACACACATGTACAGAATTATTTATAGCAGATCTTTTAGCAGTGGCAAAGAACTGGAAATTGAGGGGATGCCTATCCATTGGGGAATGGCTGAACAAACTGTGGTATGTGATTGCAATAGAATATTATTATGCTATAAGAAATGACAAGTAGGATGATTCCAGAAAAAACCTGGAAAGAATTATATGAATTGATACAAAGTGAAGTGAGCAGAACCAGGAGAACATTGTACACAGTGACAGTAATACTGTATGACGAGAACTGTGAATGACTTAGCTATTCTCAGCAATTCAATGATTCAAGATAAACCCAAAGGATGCATGATGAAAGATGCTCTCCACATCCAGAGAAAGAACTGATGTTGTCTGAATACAGACTCAAAACATACTATTTTTCACTTTCTTTCTTTCTTTGAGTTTTCTTGCACAAAATGACTAATATGGAAATGTTTTACATGACTGCCCATATATAACCCATATCAGACTGCTTACTGACTAATGGAGGAGGGAAAGAAGGAAAGGAGGGAGGTGGGGAGGAAGGAAGGGATCGATTCTGGAACTCAGAACTTAAAAAAAAAGAATGTTAAAAATTCTTTTTACATGTAACACTCTAATTATATTGTTTATAATAATTACATTGATTAAAATAATCCTCTAATCCCAAATTAATGAAAACCTTACCTTAATAGGAAAGTATTCAGAAGGAGGCTTGTTAAAGCCACCTGGAACACTGCAGTATTCTGTAGGGTAGATAAGTGTAGTAGATCGTAGAAGGTGATGTAATAGATTACAAGACAAAGTGTATCCCTGTTTACAGGTTAAATGTAAGGTTCGCTGGAGAATCTTTACCAGCTGTTCTTTGTAAGGCAACAACTTCTTTCCATCAACTCGAGTAATCTAATAAAATAAAAATTTTTAAAGAGTTTACTATTTAGTTATGAAAGCGATAGAAAATTCAGATAGTTCAAATAATAATGTTAGTCTAAGTTTTTAAAAATAGTTTTATTTAAAATCATTTAAAAACACACTAAATAAATGGTTCTTATTATCTGAGCATAGGGCAGCTAGGTGGCACAGCTAATAAGAGCACCAGGCCTAGAGTCAAGAAGACCCAAGTTCAAATCCAGCCTCAGACACTTACTAGCTGTGTAACCCTGGGCAAGTCCCTGAACCCTGTTTGTCTCAGAACCAAAGAAGGAAATCACAAACCACTCTAAAATCTTTGCTAAGAAAACTCCAAATGGGATCAAGAAGACTCAGATACAACTGAACAACAACCTGGGCCATGTAATTCCAGGGTACCCTTTTATTTTAAGAATTTTGTGATGTGTGTGCTATGTGTGCTGAGTATTTTCCATTCTGTCATGTATTTCTTCAATCATAAGAGGCTAATACTAATCTAAGTACTATGTTGTAGGGGTCCCCTAAAACATTACCATTATTTTGGTTAAAAAAAGACAAAATTCTTGACCCCAGGGAACTTGCATTAAAACAGAGGTATATGCCACAGATACAAATAACTTTAATACACAACAGTGTACGTAGCAGAAGTTAGCAAACTTCCACCCCACTTGTTTTTGTAAGGCCTGTGAGCTAAGAAAGGTTTTTACATTTTAAAATATTTTAAAACAGGCATAGGAAACACACACAGGCCAAGGTTAATTTGCCTACCCCTATAATAGAGAGATACAAGACAAACTCACCAATAAGGGAATTAGGAAAGTTGATAGTAATATTCAACAGGCATAGAAAATATAAAGAAAGGCACAAATTGGGAATGGATTAGTTGAGGGAACTAGTCTCGAGGACCAAATCAAAAAGACAGAGAAGCAATGCGAATAATCCTTTAGCAGCCCAACTGCAAGAATAATATTATTTTTGAACATTATACCTGACAAAATATACAAGAAGAACAAGACTTAAAAATGAGCCTAAGAATGAAAGAGCTCCTGTTTAACATAAAGCTATCTTTTGCTTTTGACAAAGGCAGGGTTCACGTTAATGAGTATATTTCAATTTGTACTTCACAGAATTTTAGAGTGAGAAGGGCCATTTGATAAAAATCCATCCCATAAGGAATCTTTGCTATAACATACTCAGTAGTCTTTGCCTGAAGACCGTCAATGAGAGGAGACCTACAATCTCTAAGAAGCATCTCATTCTGCCCTGGGATAGCTCTAATTATGAGCAAGTTTTTCCTAACAAGTTTAAATTTTCCTCTTTGCCATTACCACCCACTGTTGATACATGTTATTAACACTACTACATGTTAAGTAATACAAGAAAGATAAGTTTTCCGTGAGTCCAAGAAAATGGGTCGTGATGGAGGAACAGCACATGAGAAGTCAATAAGAAGACAACTAGGAAAATTGGGGCCACTGGACTTGATAATTAGAAAATCATAAATTAGGGACATGATAGTAATAAAATGAAGATATTGATTATAGACAACTTTGCCACAAAGTTTAGCAAAAGAAAAAGCTGGAGTACTGTATGACTCGTGTAAAAAAGATGGGGAAGATAAGTATGTAAATGGTCAATTTATTTTCATCTCTTTGATCCCTCAGTTTCCTAATTTGTAAAATGGGGATAAATAATACACTATCTACTTCAGAAGAAAGCACACTGTTAACTCTAATATGAGTTATTGTTGTACCAATCAGAATGAGCCCTGATGAGGGAGAGATGACGTATGAGAGAGAGAGAGAGAAAGAGAGACAGAGATGATTTGATACTACATAGCAAGATCCTAGAAGTGAGAGGGAATAGGATCAAGGGCACAAGTAGGATTAGGAATACCTTTTTCAATAAGTAAGCACGATGACAAAATTTAAGGAACAGAGGAAAGGAACTAAGGTAGTATAAAATGGATGGTTTTAATCTCAAAAAAATAGAAGCCTATCAGTAATCTAGGTTTAAAGGTAAGGAAACACTAATTTCTAGCACTTTAAGAAATGTTAGCATGCTTTTGTTCCTCATCTAAAATGCATTTCTATCTTCTTTTTTTCTTACAAAAATACTCTTTCTACCCATATTAACAATTTAAAAATTTTAACTTAAACACCAAAAAAGGGCATTTCCATATACAAAAATGCAAAAAGAGAACTTAGATTTTGTAACACTTTTTAAAAAGAATTTAATAAATTCTATACATTACTTTCAAAACTGTGCCCCTTTGCTTCCTTCTGTCCTCTTTTGTGCATTTAAAAAAATGGTTCAATGGTGATTTGGGTGGGGCAACAATATTGCCAACTCCCAAACCTCCTTCCTCAAATTAAAAAAAAAGAAGAAAAAAAAAACCCTTGTAAGAAATAAGCTGAGTCAAAGAAAAATGAATTCACCCAATAGCCATGTCTAAAAATGCATGTCTCTTTCTGCCCCTTGAGTTCATCACTTTTGTCAGGAGGTGATTAAATGTTTCATATAAGTCCTCTGGAGACATAGCTGGGCACTGAATTTACAAAGTTATTATGTCTTTAAAAAAAAAATTCCCCCTCCCCTTATAGAAATTGCTCTCCTGGTCACTTCACTCTTTACCTGATGAATATTATACAGGATTCTCTGCAATCATTTCTTTCATCTCTTTTTAAGGCTTATTAATATTCCATTGCATTCCTATACCACAATTTGTTCTTGGCGGGAAGACCTTTAGATTCTAGTTCTTTTCTTTTTTCCTTTTAATTCCCCCTTCAGGATCAGGAAGTTTGCTTTCAACTATTCCCTCCCTGGTAATATCTTTCCTCGTCATACTTAACCCTATGTTTTCCTATTTAGTTCTTTCAGCCCTGAATTGTATGAAATGCACATGTTCTCAACCCACCTTTGTCTGTTTCATTAGAGTGATAATTCAAACAATTTAAAAAACTAAATGATGCCTTGCTTTCCTTATCTATAATTTTTTTTTTTTAAAAAATGCCTAGATCTGAGGTCATAGTATCTTTCCTTTTCTTTTTTTTGAGACTCCGTCTCCCTGTCTCACCCAAGCTATAAGTATATTAGCCACCCAGGTGTCCAATCCCACTACTGATCAACATGGGACTTTTGATCCACTCTGTTTCTAGCATTAGCCAGTTTGCTACTCTTTAGGTGACAAGGTAGGCTCCTGCTCTCAGGGGCTCACCATATTGATGCTAGATTTACTGCAGATACCTAGTTAGCTTAGCCCTATCGCAACTAAGAACTTCTGAGTTAAAACAATTCATCTATCAGCTTCAGGCTCCCCAATAACAGAGATAATAGTCAAGTACTACCTGCCTCATGATATATTAGAATTAGGGTTTTTTTGAGACATCTTTAGCTAATAACAAGGAATCACTTTTATAAAGTACTTTGTACTTTATAAAAGTGCTTTCTTTATAATGAACTAGCTTTGGAGTTGAAAGACCTGTGCTGGAATCCAATTCCTTCCACTTTGTACCTGTGTGACCTTGTATGAATTATTTATCTACTCTAAGACTCATCTGTAAAATGAACTTCACCTGAGGTCCTTTATTTTTTTTTTTGTTTTTTTTTTTTTACAGCTAGGTAATAGCCCCCAGACTTGAATCTCTAATTAGATAGCCAAATGCAAGAAAAAAGAAATAGATAACATTTTAGCTAGTTGCCAAATCTTATTATGAATCTTTGAAGTGTTATTCAAGTTATTTATTTCAGAATTATTCAAAAGTAACTTGAAATTATGAAGTAACTTCATCTTGGGAACATCTATTTGTCTCATTTTTACAATTGAAAAAAATTAAGCAGATTCCTATAAACCCTACTCTGACACCATCATGACAAGGAGGTGACCCTGATTTTGCAAAGGCTATGTCAGCAGTGTACAAGTTCTGGAATATTATACCAAAACGGAAAGGTCTGTCAAGCAAGAGACTTATCAGATGTTAGAGAGCCAGCACAGAAAATCTCTATCACCAGGAATTTGACCACTAGGTTAACTACTATGCTGGCAACCCATGAAAGAAAAATACAAAATGGTCTCAATTCTTTGAGTTCCTCCTTCAATAGCAACAGAGTGGCAGGAGACAGTGTTCAAAGAATAATAGTTTTTAAACCATCTATAAATATAAACTTAACTGCTAAATGTTAGATTCCCGTCTAACGACAAATGAACTATGACACTACTAAAAGAATCAAATTCTATCATTATTTTAAAAAATTAAAACAGAAGACATAGGAAACTGCAGTTATACAGCAAGAAGTATTTCATAGAGATAACTGGTTATCTCACCTTGCTGGGCTCATGATGAACATAAAAAGACCATGAAGAAAACCATAACCATACCACATGTATCATTTGTTGCAAAGGATAATGGGAGAGAGAAAATCTATAGAGACCTTGACAACAAAATAAGTCAACACACTGGTATGACATGCAGTTGAACAAACAACTCATTGAGTTAGTATAATATATACCTTAATAAGACACTGCAAATGGACTATGAGTAGGAATTATAACAAAAAGATCTCAAATATTCTTCTAGTGAGCTACATTGTTGTGAATCACAAAAACATAACAATCTCTAAAGAATGAAATTTCAGGTGACCCAAAGCTCAATGTAAGCTGAAGGATATTACTAAAGGTGATGTAAACACAAGTAGTGGCATAAAAGGTATCATCAAAGAGATGCATGGTTCAAAACAGATGAATTCATCACATGATTAGAGAAAGGAATAAAGAATGAAAAGGCAAAGTACTGCACGGGAACCACAGCATGTTGAAAAGCCTCTAGCACTTTAATTATATCTTACATAAAAGATTGTGGGAAGGGATAGACATAAATCATAGAGGATGAAAAGGCATGGATGGCTTGCAAGCTGTATCTCTAGGGGAAGTGCCCTACATTAATATATCACATAGCCATTGAAGCACACTGAAGGAAGTATAAAGTCAGGAAGAAAAAGGTAGAAGTAGAGACTAGAACATAATTCAAATATTCTAAAAGTTCTCTGGATTGATCCATCATACTATAAAACTTTCATAATTTTATTACCCCTTTAGTCTCTCTAAGATAGTTTGTTAGTAAAACAGATATAGCTTTATTGTTGGTCCATGGGTATAATGTAATTTCAATTTTTTTTCCTCAAGAGAAAGAAGAATGCTCAAAGAAAATATACCTCAGACAAAAGTTGGAGATTCCACAGTAATTCCTTATCTAGCTCTTCTTCATTCAAGACATCATCATCTAAAGTGGGGGAAAAATTCCTTAATAAAATATAAGCTTTCAAAATTCATAGCTAAATTTTCTGTTAAGATTATATGCAACCCTGCATTTCTATAAAGACTTCCTGTTTCATCTTCTAGAAAGTATTTTCCACTTTTCCCTGTCCAGAAAAAAAAAAGGGCAATGTCCAAGAAGCAAATGAATGCATCAACTCAAAGGTCAGGAATCCTGATGTCCCACATGTAATACGTCAATTCTAATTCCTCAAGTTAACTTAAAGAAATTCCTTTTGGATACCATAATAAAATTCCTTTAAAGTATCCAGTGTGAATTCCTTATTGCATAAAGTTGACTGATATTAGTGGTTTAAAATTAGGGAAGTAACTCAAGCTGTTAAAAGTTCTAGTTAATGCACCTAATGTACATTTCTCAAAATCATACAACTTTTTTTAGAAGGGACCTCAACTGACCATTTGTACAAACTGCATCCAAATGAATTCCCAATATATCATATCCAGCAAATGGTCACCCAGCATCTTCTTAAAAGACCACCAAACCCAGCACGAAGGAAAAATGTACTATCTCCTGGGACATTCCATTCCACTTTTGTACATCTCTACTAGATCAGGCCTATAACTGCCTCTTTGCAATTTCCATCCACTATTCCTAGTTCTGTCTTCTTGGGTCAAACAGAATAAATCTATTCTTTCTTCCAATCTAGACAAATTAATCTGCACATAATTAGATTGTTTTTAAAGACCAAAAGAAAAGTTTATTCACACAATTAAAACAAGTCAATAAAATCACATGACTCACTCATTGTAAGTTGAGTTATGACACTGCAGCAATGGGGAACAAAAATCTTCAAAGATTCCTCTGGGCAGCACTAAAACATATTTTACAAATGATTTTAAAAGAGAAGCAGCCAACATGAGGTCACAAAATAATCACTATTTCAGGGAACAATTATATAAGTTAATTATCTTTTTGGGACAAGTTTATATTTAAAACATAGTATTCAGTACAGAAATAAATTATTATCCACAAGATTACCTTTTAAGTTTTTAGTTTAAAAGCAACAACTAACCTTTACAGCAGCTCGGCACATGTCTGCCACCATGCGGCCAGCTACTCTAGTTTCAAATATGTTTGAAACAGCAAAATTAAAAACCTTCTGCAGAGCAACCTGTTAAGTGGAAGATATAGTCAAGTTTTCCTTAGGAAAGAATAAAATTCCTCATGGAATACAAAAGAAAAATATACATGCATATATTTCAACTTTACATGAGGTAATTATTTCAAAATGAGAAATTAGGTTCATTGAATCTTTAAAGAGAATCATCCACAATAAAAATTAATCAAAGAGTTAAAACTTCAGATGCCTTCTACAACTATTTTAAGCGATTTCGTTTAAAAACCGTTTCACATTTTAAGTGATGTTAAAAAGAGGCAAGGGACAATATTTGCATGTGAAACTAATATGAACAAAGCAAAAGTGGTACAAATCTGCATTCCTGAGATTTAGGGAAGTCACACAAAACACGGCTGGATATGGCCAAGAGAATGTAGTCAGTTGAGGAGGTCAATGTTTTAAATGGTATTTTGAGGGAAATATTTCATTCACTTAACATACAATTGTAATACAATAGTTTAGGCATTAATTTAAAAAAACAATTAAATTGTACTACAGTGTTAATAGAGTTAAGTACCTAAGATCCCTAGATTAAATTTTATACTATTCCAATCATTTTTTATTTCATTATCAAATAAAAGAGACTTAGATATAAACTTTCCAGTAGTAAAATAATTGAAGATTTTCTTCCAAAAGCCAAAGTCAAAGAAAACTTGCTAAGATCGATAAAAGATCATTTTGCACCATTAATTTATATCATAAAAACTTTTAAAATCATTCCTCTGCACACTGAAATTATAATAGAACATGGTGCTAAAAAAAGAAAATGCACCTCCCTTCCTTGCAGAAAAGAAGTATAGAATATTGCATACTCTGTCAAGACTCAGGTGATATGTTAGTTGTGCTGAACTGCTTTTTTGTCTTTTTTTTTTTTAATTCTGTGTTACAAGGGATGGTTCTTTAGAGAACAGAGGATTAGGGATTTATTGGAAAGAAGAGGATATAAAATCAGAAGATATCAAAAAAATTTTAAAATAAATTTGTTTCAGAAAGATACCATTTTTGAAGATGCAAAGACACTTAGGACTGAGATAAAAGGAAGAAAATAAAATAAAAATTTTGGTGATGAATAATGAACATTGCATAGCACGCTTTGTGAGAATAACACTAAACACCAGAGAGTTAAAATAGCTTTAGTTCTAATGAAACAAAAAGGTTATTTTCCATAATTTAATATCAAAATAATAGAGTGATTATATTAATTCTGAAGTCACAAAAAGAACATTAAAATTAACTTTAAAAATCTCAGTGCTTTTTATCCCAATTTCTTATCATGGCATGGTTATATAAAAAATAGCTATACACCAAAACCTTAAGATTACTTATGAAGCAAGAGGGGGTGAGGAAGAACTTTAAGGGAACTTGCTATTTGAAAAAGTTATATCACATGTAAGTTTATAATTTTATTTTGTATAACAATATTCTCTGTACCTTAAATATCTCATTAGAACATTGTGTAAGTATTGTACTGAAAGTAGAAGAGAGGCCTAATTCCACCAAACTTTCCAAGTGGGTCATCTTCTCTGTTTCTGTCTCCTCTCTTGTTTGTTCCAATGTGCTACTTTCTATGAGTCCAAAACACCTAAGGAATCCAAAGAAAGTAAATGTTCAAATAACTTAAAATTTATTAAACTGAATATTTTTAATACAGTTAAGCTAGCTTACTAATAGCATGTTCATTAAAAAAATGCTCTAAGAGCATTTTATGAGTTAAAAGATGTTTCATGCATACTCCCTGGAGAGTGGCCATCAAAGGAATAGGGATGGGGTAGAAAGACAGACCAGCAGATCAGTAACAGGTCCAAATATCAGCTACATAACAGCTATACAATAATACTAGCCCACATACTCACCTGTCCATAAACTGTAAGACAAAATCTTCAAATTCAGCTGTAGCAGAGCACAGCTCCTTTTCCACCTATAAGGTTCAACATATACAAACTTTATTTTCTCTGTAAATTGGGTAGAACACAAATTATGTTTTGTGAGAAAACTCAACAATATAACAGGCAACAGAATATTTTACACACACACACACACACACACACACACACACACACGACATAGTACTGAATGTATGAACAAAATTTGTACAGTGGATTTTGAATAAAGCTTCAAAAACTAAAAAATGAGAAAAACTCATCAAAATGAAAACAATATTTAACTACTTTCATCATATAATCAACATTAAAACTGCTGACGTGGAAATAGATTATACATCTAGATGTTGAATTCCCCAAGTAAGTAGTAACATAGCCTAGTTATTTGTAAATAGGACTAGCTGTACAGAACTCTTGACTTGGAAAATAATCCTGAAAGGGCCAGATGCGAATTGAGCATGCATCACTTTAGCACATGTATATTCTACAGGACCAGGACTTTCCAAAATGCGGCCTGGCTACAAGTATAGAAATTTACATAAATGCTTTGGTAAATAAAGCCAATCTACCGCAGAGCTCTCACTAAAATGGCAAATCAAAATATATTGTCTATTGTTTCAATAAAAACCTAAGGCTGGACAGCCCTGTTCTAGACACATATTTGCTATCATAGTTCATATTATATTACTGAGACTAAACTAACACAGTGGAAAAGTAAAATCTCAATCTTGCCAGGTGTCACTCAAATGAATTTTGTTCTTTTACCTACAAAACATAGAAAGTGTTTTTGACCTAACAAGGAGGCTAGGTGTCATCCTACAAGATTTTAATTAAATTTTAATATTTTAGGGAATTTTGCATTCTTGTTTCAACCCCATTAAATGTGGAAAAGCAAGAAAAACAGAAATCAGGATTCTCTATTTCCTTTGTATAACCAGAAAATAGTCTTACTTCTGTGAGATCATTTCTTTCTTGAAGTACAGATGAACAATCTACTAAAGGCACCAGAGTGGAAAATGTTGCTATAAACTGGAATGTGATCTGTTGGAAGATGCAAACGATTTTCAACATTTAGCACACAATTCAGAGTTAGACTTTAAGTATACTGTAAAACAAAGGCTGGATTAATAAATTATCTATCAAGAAATCCTTCAACAATTTTATTTTTGCATTTCATTTAGTTATAAACATTTTACCTTTATCATAATCAACTATGTTTCAGTGTTGTTTCCATTAAGTTCACCCTTTTATTAACTATATATATTTTATCATATGCATTCCCAAACTTCCTAAATTTGTTGTAGTGAGGCTACTCCTCTCTTGCCTTGAAGCAATGAGATCACCCAGGGATGGAACAGCACTGATGACAGAACTGTGACCAGGAAGAAAGGTGGTATTCCTGGAAAAGGAAGTCTTGTTACCTAGCTGAGGGAATTAGGGATGATTGTGTTGGTGCAATGATATTTCAAACAGAGGCCTTCCAACAATGTCACTTTCTGTTTGGAAATTCCAAAGGGATCACAGAGAAGGTCACATGGCTAGAAGCTGTTACTGCCCAGGACTAAAATCCAGGTAGCACGAGAAATTTCAATATTGTATAATAAACAAAAATGTCTAATACACAATGTTCGCTGAAATGAACTGAAATTCTGAATTATGAACATGGAAAGCATACTGATTTTGACAACTTTCCCATTGAGAAAGAATATGTCACATAATTGTTTGCCCACAGATATTAAGTTCAGACATCCAATCACATTTCTAGAAAACATTAACGTTACCAACTTTCACATGTAACACACTGTAACGGATCCTTGAGGAGATGTTAAAAGAAATATGATGATACTCTCACAACTTAACAAGATAGAATGTATATATGCTCACCATGCATTTACTAAAGTCATTTGGATCCACGCCAGGCAATGCTCTCATCAACAGAGGTAGCATGTGTGTTGGACCTTCAGGAAACCATTTGCCCCCTGACACTAGACTACGGGCTACTCCAATCACACAACTTAAAGTGGCGGTGAGTTGGTGAGGTTCTGTTAATGTCTCTAGGGCAGGATACGTTCTATAGTGTCAAAATAGTGAAAAGATTAAAAACAATTTTAAACATTCAAGAAGGAAGTTAAATAAAAGAATCATGGTACAGTTAAACTTTTCAATTTTCAAACCCTTTATTGCCAATGAAGTGATTTCTTGGTTTAGTTCACTGCTACCAGACTCTGAAAGTTGGTCCAAAGACAAAAATCCTCACTATTGTGGGATAGGACAAGTTATAAAAACTGTGGTAAGATGCACATTATTTTAGTCATAATATTTCACATTGTACTTTTTCCTAAAACCCAAATGTATTTTAATATTTCTGGGTAATATTACTTGTGGTGGCCAGCTATTACAAAGGAATAAAGAGAGATGGCACAGATTAGAACACTGGCGGGACTTGGAATCAAAAAGGTATGGGTTCAATTCCTAGAATATTTACTGTGCCTTAGTTTCCCCATGTGTAAAGTGACAGGGTTGGATTCAATAGCCTTACGCTCAAAATCTATGATCCTATAAACAGCAGTCACAATACCAATTGCTAAAAGGTGTTCTATTCTTCTAATAAATGGAAAAACAAAAAGATGGTATGTTTAAGTTTATAATAGTTCCATATAATGCTTCAATGATTATAATTCAGAGACATCATGCAAGAGAGTATCAATTTCCCTTGCCTCTTTAACTAAACAAATTGGAGGGGAAAACTAGATACAATTAAGATCTGACATTAAAGGTTAATACTAAAGGGAAAGCGATACTGTATCACTTTTTAAAAGTACTAGGTTACAAGTTACAAACTCTAAAAATGCCTACTAAACTACTGGTAAAGTATTTTGACAGTGACACATTCTGCTTCACTCAATCTTAATTAAAGTAAAAATATTGAAGACTAATGTAAACATGTTCTATTTAAAATAAAAACATGCTGGATTATATACAATTATTTTCCAACCACTGTATCTGTTTTTTTGAAAGGTATGAGGACAGAAGGTTCCTTTTGCTTTGACTGTGACTAACCAGCTGCAAAAATGTAGGAAAATATGAAAAACCCTTGACAGCTTATTCAATTCTGGATCTTCTGGTCCTGGTTCCTTAACAGCAAGGCAAAGAAGATCCAGAAAGCATTTATGGAATCAATACAGTATGCTCCCTCCCATTTCCCTCGCCTCCCAAACCAGAAGGTTGTCAAAGCAAATAGCACACAGTAATCTTTCTCCTCTTTTACCTGCTCCTCTCTTCACTTTAAATGCAAGAAAAAGCAGACATTCAAAATTCAAGCATACAGAGCCAAAGCATGGATAAGTGGGATTCTACCTACCAGCTCTAGATTATTTTGAACATTGGTAACTGAAGCCCAAAGAATCATAGATAACATTCAAAAACCTTTTCTGTCTATATCACTTTCCTTCTAGAACTAAGTATTGTTATATATAAAATAAAACTGATTTGCATTCTGCATCTTCTCATGAAGCACACAAAATGTTGCAGAAAGAACACTGAATGAGGATTCAGGGAGTAAAGTTACAATTTCAGCTGTGCCCCAAGGCAGTAGGATCCTATCACTTAACCTGTCTGGTCTTCAATTTCCTCTGGAAAATGAGACTACTTGTACTTAATGATCTCCATGGCTCTTTCAAGTTATAAAAAAAAGTCCCCTTCTGACAGGTGCTGATAAGAAATCTTAAAGGTGAAAATCAGGCAGCCAGAAGAAGGCAGCAAAGCTAATGGTTAAATTTTTTTTTCTTTTTTTCTTCTTGTATGGACTAGTGATTGCAGTAGCATAGGAAGCTCCCAATATGGATGCTCCTTCCACTGTAATGGATGAGTCCCCACAGCTCTGTCCTGGACCCTTTTCTCCCTATATACTATTTCACTTGGTAATCTCATTAGTTTCCATGGATTCAATTATCATCTCTATGCTGATGATTCTCAGATTTTTTTATCTGGCCTTTACCTTTCTCCTGACCTTTACTCTTGCAACTCCAATTACCTAGTAAACATTTCAAACTTATGCAGACATCTTAAAATCAATATAGCTAAAACTGAATTCATTATCGTTCATCCCAAGTCTTATCCCCTCTTTCTAAACTTTCTTATTATTGCTGTCACCCAGATGCACAACACAGGGCTCATCCTTGATGCCTCACTCTTTCACACAACCCCATTTCCAATCTGTTGCCAAGTCCTGTTGATCCACCTTCACAATACCTCTTGAATAATGCCTCTTTTGTCACTCCACATCTAGACTATTATAGCTTTCTACTTGGTATTCCTACTTCAAGTCACTCCCCACTCCCCTCTATATCCCACTCAGCTGTCAAATATATCTTCCTAAAGTAAAGGTCTTCCAATATTACCCCTTTCTTCCCCATTTAATAAGCTCCAGTGGCTCCCTATTAAAGTTCAAATATGAAATCGTCTGTTGGGTATTTAAATTCCTTTACAACCTGGCCCTGCTCTTACCTTTCCAGTTTCTTACACCTTACTTCCTTCCACCATGCACTCTGCCCACATGCAAATAACAATGGCCTCCTAACTATTCCTCATTCATGATACTCTATCTCTAGACCCCAGGTATTTTAACTGGTTGCCTTCCATGCCTTGAACCCTCTCCCTCCTCTTCTCTGCCTTCTGGTTTCACTAGCTTTAAGACCTAGCTAAAATCCCACTATTAGAAGAAGCACTTCCCAATTCTCCTAAATGCAACTGCCTCCCCTCTGTTGATTATCTCTAACTTATCCTGTATATATCTTGTTTCTATACAGTTGGTCACATGTTTCCTTCCCACTAGACTATAAACTCCTTGAAAGCAGGAACTGATTTTCCCCTCTTTCTTTGTATCTTCAGTGCTTAGCACAATAACTGGCACATAGTAGACACTTTAAAAAAGCTTACTGATTAAACTAAGCTCTAAAACTCATTTTATATGACAGCCACATACACAGATAATGGAAACAAAGAGAAACATAATATACATTAATATATTATATAAAATATTACATAAAGAGAAAGGTTATATAGCATTAGCTAAAACTATAAATACCAAATTTTTCAAGGTATCCTATTTCAAGAAGTTCAATATAAATAGTGTACACGCATCATGATGTTCACTGCCATAGTTTTAATACTGATTGTCTCTTATACAGTTATTTTGTTGTAAAAATTAGCAATGCTTGATTGCCCATGAGAGGAAAAAGTTTTTTATCTCCAGAATATGTCAAAATCATATTTTAATAATTCACTTCAACTGTTTTCTCATCTAATTTTCAAAACCAAACTTCTTTAAAGACCAGAAGTTATACTATCTGTTTTGGGTCTTCCTCTCCTACCAAACCTCTAAAGAAGGTTAACAGACAGAGTCAAAAGGCAGGCTTGCATGAAAAAGAAAAACCAGAGGGGCATGAGATACTCAGTATTAAAATAATGAAGTCTCAGTCACTGCTTGAACAAAAACAATTCCTTAATATTGACTTACCTTTCAAGTACAGGTGGAATTACTAACTCTGGTCGCATGAGTGCAAGATTCTGTAGAGCTTGAGCTGCCTCTAGGCTACCCGTTTTGCTGAACATAGCCAAAAGAACAGGCTGAATAATGCACTGTACAAAGTCTGTAACATCTTGATCCGTAAGCTTATGGCTATCAGGCACAGGAGTTAGCCAGGAAGCCTTCTTGTATCGTTCACGATGTAATCGTCTAACAACACTGTTTGGCAATCTCTGGAGTAATTTCATTAACTTGTTCTGGGGATACAAAAACAAAAAACATTGGTGGGCTCTACTCACCATTGTTATCATGGAAAGAGAAATTTTTCCCTTGGCAAAAAAAAAAGGCATTATAATGTTGTTCTTTTTAAATTACCAAATAAATTCTACGAAGAAATAGACAAACAGAACACATCTAGGTATTTTTTAAAAACTTACTTTGCAAAATACTTTGAATTATGTGATTCCTAAGATTTGCTTCAACCTTAGTCTTCAAAAGAATTTCTTCTAATTTAGAGATTCTTTGTGTGATCAGTTCACCCCAACATCTAATTTTCAGAGTTGATAATATACAAATGAGAAAATCTATGCCTTCAAAGTATTTTAGGCTGTTAAGATTTTTTAAAATTTCACAGCAACATTTTCTCAGCAATTTAATTATTTCTACATTTGGTATTGTTTATAGCGATCTATTTTGTACTTAATCACACCATCAAAATGAAAAAAAAAAAAGGCAAAGCAAAGACACTAAACTCCTGTTCAGTTCTTTAACTATCTATCTAAATATCAATGTTAAAGATCCTTACCAGCCAGCGACCATTATTTGAAGGATGGTAAAAAGACGCAATGCTGTTAAATAGACCAGTCAGGTGCTTCTGTACTAACTTACTTGGTCCACCCTGTACAAAAGAACAAGTTCAATATTAATGCTTACATTAGAACACAGACACACACAAACACACATACACACACAATGAAGAGGTAATCCCAAGCTTAACAGACCCAATATTTAACTCAGCTCATCCTGACAGAAGTTTTTTACTATATGTGCAAATAATGTCATGACAATGACTCCAAAAAAATCAATTATCAGTTAAGACGGTCTATTTGGGATCAAGGAACAAAAATTTACTTTCAGATTTGTGGCATTGTATGCAGGAAAATAATTCTGACACTAAAAAGATTGGTATATTAAATGATCAGGTATGATTAAGACTGGTTCATGGAAGAAGTTTGATAGTATTAATTATTTTAGTTTGAAGAAAATAAAACATGAGTTAATTATTTTTACTACTAAACATTTTAGTACTGTATAACCTCCAAACATAAGCTATGAAAGCCAATTTTAATTAAATATGAAATAAGACTTCAAATTACTTGATGTACTTTAAAGAGAAAGTGCTAGCCTATAGGACACATGGAAATAAACGGGCTGCTACCAAGATAAAGTACTACAATATGGTCATGAAAACGTGGTATCTTTCATTTGCTTCTCCAATTTCAAGAAGCATCACAGCCCTAAGCCAATATGTGTCATGTTGTATTAGAAACTATTGTGCTTTGAGATCCACTTCATTTTTCCTAATCTAACATTCCCATCTAGCATAGGGCAGCATCAAAAAATGATTAAATAATAATAATGTCAAGTCTGGAAGTTAAAATGCTGAAAAGGTTTATTCAATTAGCATAAATGATTTTAGGATACACTTTTCCCCACTTTTTACTACAAAACAAAGCTATCTAAAAGAACACGCAGCTTCTGCTATTTTGGTGTATTACACTATAATTAATAGTATTAGGGGAGGTATTGACTACTACTTAACTACTACTTAACTATCTTCCAAAATGTAATGAAGTAACTCCAATTTGTATAAGATACAGTGAGCAAAATACAGGATGCAGTTTTAATTTTAGTTAAATAAGCATATTTTAATGGTTCAATTTTTACTGGATATAAGGAAAACAAGAGATTTCCATTTGGAATCAGAGAACACCACTGCTATCATATTACTGACATAATTTATAATCTTTAATATAACCTCATTTTACATATTTGGAAACTGAGACCCAAAGGAGTTACGTTCTCCACAGCTGTTGGCTATTTAGATGCAGCGGTGAGACTTGAACCCAAGTGTCTTGATTCCCAATCCAAGGTTCTTAGAATGGCAATTTTTTAAAAGGAGGAGAGGGGGGAAAGCAAAAATAAACAAAAGAACAAAAAGAAAAAGCCTGATAGATTTTTAGTGTACTTTAACCAACCAATTTAAGTTTAGGGGCTGAATTTTAGAATAACCATACTGATCATAGACACAGAAATAAGGTTTTCAAAAACAGGCTGTGAACAACATATACAAAATGACAACATGGACACTTATATTTGAAAGCTCATGTGAAAGATGAAAAACCAAGGTAATTTTGTAGGGAAGAGGCAGAAGATCAGGAAAAAACTTCACGTAGAAGGGCAGTGCTTATGCTGAGTTTTAAAGAAGGCCAGGGTTTCTGAGGAGGTAAGAAAGGAAAGCATTCCAAACATGGGGTATTAACCAATGCAAAGTCACAGGGAATGGAATGTGATGTGTGAGAGCAGTAAGAAGGTCAGTCTGGCTAGATGCAGAAAGGTGATTAATGTATAATAAGGCTGAAAAGGTAGGTTGTAAAGGGCTTTAAATGCCAAAAAGTTTATATTTGATGTTAGAGCAATATTTATTAAATCAGGGTATAAGATAGACTTGTGATTTAGGAAAACCATTTTGGCAACTGTGTAAAGGATGGATCAGAAAGGGGAAAGACTTGAGGCAGGGAGACTAATTAGAAGGCTATTTTAATAGTTTAGGAGAAAGAGGTTAAGGGCCTAAACTAGGATGGTGGCTATGTGAGTAGAGGACAGAACAGATGCAAAAGATGTTATCAAGTCAAAAATGAAGGGTGGGTTTGGGGAAAATACAAGTTCTGTTTTAACAGACATGCTGAGTATGAGATGTCTAAAAAAGGATATTTATTTGAAATGTCCAATAGTACTTGGGTATGTGAGACTGAAAGCCTGGGAGAGAAGCAGTTAGAACTGAACACACTAATTCAAAATCTACTTTCCCTCCAGGGCCAACTCAGTAAAAATAATCCATTGGGGCAGCTAGGTGGTGCAGTAGGTGGTGCAGTGAGCAGAGCATTGGCCCTGGAGTTAGAAGGACCGGAGTTCAAATCCGGCCTCATATACTTGACACACTAGCTGTGGGACCTTGGGCAAATCACTTAACCCCAATTGCCTTCCCTTTCCCCTTCCAAAAAAATAAAAGAAAAAAAAACCAATCCATTAAACCTTTATTTCAGTTTGTTTTCTTAATTGATGAATTCTGACCAAATCAAATGAATTATAGGATAAAAAGAGTATTAGATTGGTAACAGAAGCCTTGTGTCCTAGTTTCACTGCTTTCTTCAGTCACCTTGTCATGTCACTTCTCTGGGCTTGATTTTCATGAACTACAAAATTAGAAGCCTGAATGCAATACCTAAGGTGGCTTCCAGCTTTAAAAGTGTAAGCTTCTATTTCTTCAATCAACAAATCACCAAGTATCACAATAAGTACAACTATGAACTGTTTCCTATTCTGCCTAAATGCCACTCTGAAAGTCTGGCATTTCAACTGAGGCTCAAATTGAGACACCAAAACTGGTTTAAAACACTTATAGAATTTCTGTATTAGTAACATTTTAGCTGAACTTCTTAAAATAAAAACAGTGCAATACAAACCATCATGGCGGTGATCCATACTACAGCATGCCCTATATCATAAGCATTTGTTAAGAATCTGGGAACTAAAACTTGATTGCTTCCCACTGGGAGATTCAAACTTCTGAGAATCCTTGTAAATATCTGTTTGAGGGGGAAAGGGAGAAGAAAAGGGAAAAGGAGAGGGAACATAATAGTAAATATTTGTTCATCTTAAAAACTAAAATAATGGTAAATCTCTATGGATTAATGTTTCATTACTATTTCCTCTAGCAATAGGGAAAACCAGTTGGTCTTTATTGGGGAAAGTGATCACACAATGCCTTGTGTAATGAAATAGTATTTTGGCACTGAGCATATGAATCAAATCACAATCCTAAATTCACTCAGAGGAAATTTTCAGTATTAAAATAGGTTTTTGCAGAGTTAAACATGCATCTATTATCCACAGTGCCATAGTATGGTCATATACAAGGTAACAAAAATACCTTCATTCATTCATTTATTGATCACCTTCCTCAGTACTGCTGAAATCAAAGTTACCTTGGTGAATCTTCTCACAAACTGATATTGAAAAGAGGCAATGGTGCCAACCTAAATTTAGCTACCCTCCTCTTTAAGCTTAGTGTTTGCTACCTCATTCTTTCTGCTACAAGAAACAACCACATCTTTTGGATAAAGACATCTTTTCTAGTAGCTGAGCTTAAGTAGAAAAAGAATAATTCAAATCTACTCCTACTGAGATGCAAAAGAAGGAATGTCACCCAAACAGAAACCAAGCATTTGCCTGTTGCTGTCCTTTTCCTCATCTCCCAATTCACTAGGAAATTTGACTTTTAAAGAAAAAAAAAATACATGATCTTATATATGAATAATACATTGGACTTAGGGAGGAAGGTAAGGTAATAGAATCTCTCTGCAAAATACCTCTCTGTAAACCAGCCTCCTAGGTCTTTAGAATTCAAGGATCTCCAAAGGTAAATCAAGATTCATACAATGCCTCAAAAGACGAGGATCACTTTAAGAAGAGTGAATAAATAACCCATCCCTGCAAAGTAACTATCTTTTTTTACAAATCATAGGCAAGTAGGTTTGATAAGTGTTACAAATATAAGTATTATACATGTCATAAAGGAAGACTTTATAAAGTAGTAATTATCTCAAACAGATTCAGTGGTCATTTTACAAGCAGATTTTCTTACCTTTGGTACATATGGATCCCAGTCTATGTACCCTATATTATCTGTGGCCAGACGAGCAAAGAGATTTACTAGTTGCTGAAAGTAAATGAAAAAGGAGATGTAGCTCAATAAACATGTTCTGTGCACTCCTGTGTATTTAAGATTTGAAAGAATTACAAACAACAAAAACAAAAGAGAACACTTTGTAATTATATGACCAAACTTGACCCCAGAGTAAAGTTGAAAAAATGCACCTTCCTCCCTTCACAATAGAGATGGGGGACAGTGATACTGAAAGTTGCATATGCTGTCAGAAATAGATGATGTGCTAATTTCAATGAACTGCTTTTTCCCCCTCTATCTTTTAAAATAGTTTTTATAACAGATGGTTCTCCAGGGAGGGCATGAAGGAGTATATAGTCAGAAACTCATGTGACAGAAAATCAGAAGGTATCAATAAAAATTACAAAAAAAAAAAACAAAAACCAAAAACAAAACCACTTTATTCTAATTTGTCACCACCCCCTTTTCTATATCTAATTAGTCTCTTCAACAATGAATTGTAATGATGATTTATTTTCACAGTTGTTATAGGCTATAGTTCACTAAAACTAAACTTATAAATTTAAACACAAACTAAAATCCTAAACTTACATTTTAATGCAAACACCTATTTAAAATTAATTGTACTTTTAATTTTAGACATATAAATGCTTCTAAAATCACCACTCTAAAGACAAACAGAAATTGAATAATCACTAAATTTAATTCAGCAAGTATTCATTAATTATGTGGCTAATGTGGACACAAAATATCTGTGACAGCCCCTGTTTCCATATATGTGATAATATTAATTGCATGCTGATTACCAGTTGGCAACAAAAAATACACCAAATCAAGGTTATTTCATTACTTTAGAGAAAAGAGGAAAAAAATAAAGATTTATTATGACATGGCTGATATCTAATTCTAAGAAACGAATTTGTTCAGATTTATTGTTACTGGAATGGAGAATGGAAGGAAAAATGAGAACTCACCCCCTCCCACTGTGGGAGATTCTGCACTGAAACCCAAAGGCCAATTAACTCATCAAACCAAAGCCTGTAGAAGAAAACATTTTCATAAATATCAAAGTAGTTTTTAGCCAAGTTAACTGACTTAAAAAAAAAGTTACACAGACACAAAAGCATAAGGGGAATATCCTATATGGTCTTGAAAATCCACATAGCTACTCCAATGGTTGGGACCACTGCTTGGGATTTTCTACCCTTTTGTTCTTCTATCAATGAAAGACTTGGATAACCATGTACTTTTTCCTCTAAAACCCCATTATCTCCTAAGCAGGGGTGAAGAGTGTACGAAGGAAGGAGTGGGTAAGGCATGAAACATGAAATGGAAGAGGTCTTTCCAACCTTATGTTTGAAGCATTACTGTCTGCTAAGTAGAAATCTTATTTAACAGTGAGCGCAAGTGCCTACCTGCTATAGTTAGCATCCAGATAACAATCTATTTTATTAAAGGCTTTTATCAATTCATTATCTATAGGAATAAGTAGCACATTAATTTTGTTTTACTCAGGAACTGATTTTTTTACCTCCTCAATAACAAAATTACTAAATGTCTATAGATACTTTTCTCTTTATTTAAATGGTTTTAAATATTATTCTGCTTTAATTTCCACATAATTGAGCAATGAACATTTAATTTATCTAATTTCTTTTTCGTAATTTGGCAGAACAGCATTGAGGATTTTGACACTCTAACCTTCCAATCTCATAGACATACTTACTTAAAACCTTTATGATGAAGTTCTGGAGGAAGAGAGGTAGGAAGAAATATTTCAAAATAAGTGATAGCCTTCTGCATTGTAACATCAAAAGGACACATTAAAGGCCGCCATTCTTCCAACATCTCTGCAGTAGCATCCTCAGGAAAGTACCTAACAAAGCAGGAAAATTTTACCTGTTTTATACTTATGTGTATAAGCTTAGTTTTCTGAGCAAAGTGTGAAGGTGCTTCTCTGAACAAGGAACAAAAACGTTACCATATAACAGAATTTGGGAAGCTAGTAAATGTTTTAAGGACTAAAATCATGTCATGTGAAATTTACCTGAACAGTAATAGCAATCTTGGAAATTTTGTTAATATCCCCACTGAACTATCAAAATTTTAATGATAAGCTGAAGTTGCAAAACAAATAAAAATAACAATACAAGTTTAAAACTAAGTTTTAAGGTCAGCCTGTGAGAAAAAATTTCATAGAAGTCAACACTTAGCAAATCTACCTAATCCTTGACTAATTTCACAAGGCTGAACCCTACTGAATGAAATTCACAAATTCTACACAGAAATTCATTATTTAGCTGCAGTGTTTGAAAAGTTCATTTATCATCTTATTTTCCAGTAACACTAAGATCTTCTATTACAAAACCCAAGTGAGAGAAATCTATATTTCTATTAGAGAAGAAATATGCAGTTTTCTGAGGTAGTGAAAACTGACCAAGTTAAATTATGACCCACAGACTTGTAAAGGAGAATGAGGAAAGATGCCTTGTATGAAACATATATTCAAAAATTACCCAACTTTGGTTCAAAATAATAACAAAGCTAGAGGAATAATTAAGAAAATCTTGATTTTGGTACTATTCAAGGAAGAAAAGAAGGGGAACCATCCCAGACATACACAGGCTATTTAAATACCACCTACTTACGATTAAGATTTAAACGACCCTGGTCCATTACATAAATTTGAACCTTAATTTTATATGGAAAATGTTTTAGCTAGTACCTGATGAAACTTCTTCATTGTGCTTATTTTGGATTTCATCAGCAGAATCCAATACGATATTTGAAGTTACTTTCAATATTGGAATCAATACATGCACAATTTTGTAAGCATGAAAAACAGAAGAGAACTATGTTGGACAACAGCCTCTAGCTGTTAGGAAACAATTCTATTTAAACTACGCTATCCATGAAAATAATCATTTGCTACAAATTTTTGGCTTTATGCAACAATTTTCAGGAAGGTTCCTTTTTTTTTCCACTTAGACCAATGATTCTTATTTATCTTTGAAATCACATTTGCAATTACAATCATCCAACAGAAATAACTACTTTATGCCCTACAGAGTTTAGCAAATACAACTACAAATATTAAGAATATTTAAGAAACACAGATTATATGCGACATATAAGCTTAGGTTTGAATTATCACCAATTTAGAGATGATTCATATGATTATAGCAGATCAGTACTGGTCTTTTATGACAGTAATAAGCTTTATCAAACTAAAGGCAACTGAATTTTAGAATGCTAAATCATAATTTAAATTGCATAACACACACTTCAAAACAAAGACTGTTAACACGTCTACACTTCTCATATACTTGATCAGCTACTTCACAGAAATCTCATTTTAATGAGATAGATAAGAATTTTAAAACTGCTATGTTATAGTCAAGTCTCATTACAGTAAAATTCTATTATGATGGCACATAGAAATATGTGCTTCTTATACATTAAGAGGAATGAAAAAGGCTATTCTAAAGCTTCTAGACAGAACTTTAAAAGTATTTTAAATAAAATTTAAACTATTTTTCAAAATACTGCTTGATTTTGGTTTTGTAATTTGGGCAGGGATGTAGTCAAGAGTACTTCCTGACTACCTGAGGCTATAAAATAACAAGGCATCTATCAGCTAATGGTGTAGCTCTCAGAGCTCATTGGCTAACAAGTAGCCCAAAACATAATGAACTGCCTTTTTATCTATGTGTCATTTGGTTGGTTTAAATTTTATATAATTCATATTTTAGTCTGCCTCTACCCTCAGCTTACATTATCCAGTACAACCCTATCCATCCATCTTCATCTCTTACTCCACAGGAACATGTGAAAAGGTTGTCTTTTCTTCAATTTCTACTTCTTTGACAAAGCCTTCCATGATTGTTCTCATTTCCTCCCCTTGTGTTTTTTACTTTCTTTTAATTTCTATTATATTTATATTTTGAACTATACCACTGTACTTGATTACATACAGAGTTTATTGCTTCCTAACTGTTTTATGACATCACTCTCAACAGGATCATAAGCTCTCTTTAAGGACAAAGACCAGTACAAAGACTTTTTTAATAATGCTCACACAGCTCCTATCAAATTGGTGAGCACACTGACCCTAATCAATAAACTGAATATATGGTAAATGCTATAGACACTTAAGGTTCATCAGATACACAGAATTTTCATTCAACAGAACTCATTGAATCCATGCCAGCAAAACACATGGAAATAGTTCAATTATTTGGAACTATATGTTATGATATTTAAATTGACTTCTATCTATTTTAGCTTTATATTTATAATGCTATAAGCAAATGGTATTTTTCATTTTAGGAAAAGTAAAATTTAAAATAAGGAATATTTGCTACTAGACAGTCCATAACGAGGAAGTATAATGGGAGAAACTGACCCAACTCACCAACTGCTCTTCATCACTTACATTTTTAGCAAGATATTATAGTTCTCTGTATAGAAAATGTATGTGATCTAAATGACAAAGAAATAAGAACTACACTATAGTGAAACATCTGGGGTTAAATTATTTAACATGATGTGGCTCTATAACTCAAATGTACAGATAGTAGTACCAAGTCAATTTAGTGAAGTATTTATAGGCCTATATTTTACTTTGGGGGTAATGGCATACAATGGCTATGCCTACACAATGCTAAACATCAAAATGAAAACTGAAAAATTTTACAAAAATATAAATGTCTTGTCCTTAAACATCCAGACATTAAACATTAATACCTATTGTAGTACCAGGCAAACAATAAATACTTTTGGAATACAGCATGTTACTGGATTTTCTGATTTTCATTTGGGATGTTTACTGAAATGTAGACATTGGTGCATTCTAGGTACACTGTTGGCACTTAAATATAGTCCACTGTATTAAAAAATGTTATTTACTGATTAGCTAAAAGAATGAAGAACTCAATAAATTTGCTGCCTAGTAAATTAGTTGTATCTTTTCAGGAACTATTTAAGCCTTTTACTGCATCTTCAAAATGCAATAGATATTAGAGAGGAAAAGCACTAAACAGATACACTGAAGCAGCTAGACTTTATAAACACTTAAGTAAAAAAGTTACTTACGGTCGGCAGTTTTTCACGAGGGTTTTTAGAACATTTTCTACAGAACTGGGGGGGAAAAGTCATTCAATCAATTAGGTTAATGTATTTTAAGAACATATAATTAATTCAGTCAACAAATGATTGTGTTTTAAATCTATGATGCAATTAGACACCATCTGTGTACATGCAATAACTAATCTTTAGGCATTTTAGGAATAATCGCAAAAATGAAAACTTAATTCTTAAATCTACTTTTTTCTTCTCCCTGCTATTACATTCAGGGAACAACTAATCCAGTTGGCAAAGAAAAATCACTTTCATTCTTTACTAACTATAACAATCTCCACAGCTAAACACTGAATATGGCATACATACACCAACACAGCCCATCAAGTATACAACAGTTTTAATTTCAAAACCTAATTCTTAGTTTTCAGTGAAGTCTCTACATAAATGAGAAATTACAAACATATCAAAATCTGTTGTGCATGCATTTATATCTATTGCCAGAAAAGGAATTTTTTTTCTGTAATCTACCAGTTAATTTTTCAAGCCTCTTTGTTACTTGTTGACAATGACACTTTTATCAAGAATAATATCTATTTATTTAGCTAATTTAGTCTGGAGGGCTTAACCAATGCTCTAAATAAAAAAATCATTAATATGCTCACCTATCAGGAAGAGACCTATATGTAATTATTTTAAACCTGCAACCAATGGTGCTTTACTTTTTAAGTCACAGCATCCTTTCATAAATATATATCTATTACCAGAATGGGAGATTTTCATTGGTAATATGATTATTGTAACTGACATTAAAGAGATAAAGTATGCCCCATTAATAACAAAATATGGAAGGGTAAATAACGAGTAGAATCTAATCTATGTCTAAAGGGGTAGTCAAGGACTTTGACCTGCAACCTTACAAATGTTATGTCACTTGTAGTACAAGATAGATATATAACTTATCTATATATCTATATGTGTATATATGTGTATACACACATAAGCCTAACATACAGACATAATTATTCTCGTAATTTCTATTTTTATTTATTTTAAATTAGGGAAGTATTTTCAGGTAATTTCCCCAAATGAAAACTTGAAGTTCTTACAGAAGTCTGTATTAAATTACATTCCATACACAAGTGACATGAAAGTTTATCCAATTTCTCTGAAAAATTAAGAACAATTTTGAAATATCCAAATGACAAAATTACAAATAAAATTAAGCAGACAAATAAATAGCATAATCACAAGAGATGTAAAACTCTGATTTCCATTACTTGAGGAGAAAATTTTCTTCAAAACTAAAAGTATTCTAAAATTAAACAAACTCTTAAGAAAACCTGGATTCATCTCTGATAAAATTAGGTTCTGAAAAAGAAAAGAAGGCCATGGCCAGAGAACCATCATGGAATACTTCCCATAAAACTTTTGGTTGATTTTGCTTCTGACAAAAGGCTAAAAATTCAGAAAGGTAAAAAAAATGGTGGTGATGAGTTTAACAGGTCCCCAAGACTATCTGTTTGCCTTGGTAGACAGCCAGGCTTTTCAATTAGATTTTAAAATACCTGAGGGCAAGGATACTAAGGTTTATCTTATTAGAACCCCTAAAATTGCCTAATGTCATGCTGGGTACAGAGCAGACATACAATACATTTTTGTCAACCAACACAAGTCAAAGGTAGCGAATTTTAATCAAGATTGTTAGTTCTTCTCTTAGTTTATAACATAAAACTAAATTTGGAAATCACCTAGAGAACTAATAAGATTTCATTATAGAGGAAAGAAGAGAATCGTCCAGGTTCCTAATCAAATAAAATATGAGACACTTTTTAAAAATTCTAGAATGGCAAACTGAATGGCTAACACTTATTCAACAGGTCAGAGCATAAAACAATGTACAAAGTGTTTTTAAAATTATTTCTTCAAATTGATTTTACTCCTTTTAGGTGAATAAATTATATTTAAAGGTGGTTTGGATGCCAAACAGCTAACCTGCTGTTTCCATTACAGCAATTTTGTTACTGCACCAGCAGGCTTTTTACATGCTTTCATGCCACTGAATACAAGATTGATAAATAATTCTAAAATGGATGCTGCACGGTTTTTCTAATAATCTAGTTCTCTCTGCCCCATTCTAGAAAGGATGGCAGCTAACTACTACTTGGTGACTGCCAACACAACAGAAGAGAGTGAGATATGTGTGAATGTGATTAATTTCCTCCAAATAAAGCCAATTTACAAACCCATCCTTACAAAAAATGTCTGTATCATTGGATTTAGGTTCTTTATCCAGAAAAGGGTACAGTCTCTCTAACCTGTGATATCTGTATATTGACCTTTTGTGATTCTTGTAATCTCTCAAGATGGAGGGAACAATGTTTCTGTTTAAAAATAAAATAAAAGGTTAAGGCTAGATGCTACTGTTTATATTTCACTAATTTTTAAAGGAAGTGAAATATATCACAATATGTTTTTCCAAGAGTTGGAAATTTATTTTATGACAATGAAGACATAATTCTAATCTCTATTCTTTTGATGATAATGATGATGGCATTACTATTAAAAAAGATCTATGCAGTAACTAGGGAAAACAAGCTTTTAGCTTTATTGGTGGGTTGACCCACATCACATTTTCTCTCACAAAAGTTATGCTAAAATTAAAAGAAAACATAATCCCCTTCAATTAATGCTTTGCAAGTAAATATGGTACTATTATGAATTCCTTTAGGAAGTCATCAAACTTAATGCCATGTCTCCAACAGATGAGCAACCACAAGGACACTCCCTTCTATCAGGAGTAGGCTTATGGAAGTGGACTAAACCAGACTTGAAGGTTTCTGCTTCCTGAGACATCTACCTTCTAAGCCACTGAAACAAAGTTTACTTTCTAAGCTCAAGTGTAGAATTTGATGGATATGCTACCATCACAAATAACATTCAAATATCAAAGTGACCTTGAACATGCTCAGAGCAGCTTTTGGTTTCACTGACAATTCTGCACTTGAACTTTGCTTTATGAGAAAGTAAATGCACATAGGTTAATATCAGAAATTCTAGTTTTGCTACAATCCATTCATATTTCCCTTAATTTTCTTATGACTTAACATAGTTACTACTCACACAATCTTCTCCATCAAGCAATTTCCAAACACTTCATTTTGAAGAAGCGTTCACTTTGACATGCTTTTTCTAAACCTAAATGGACACCAAGTCCTACCAAAAGTTAATTAGTCAAACATTATCCACTTTACATTTAAACCTTCAAATTCTGATATTTGTCAGTTTAATTAGCAGGTAGCCATTTTCCAACTGCCACTTCACACAAAATATAGTTCTAAATAATTCCACTATTAGAAAGGTTTACATACAGTGCGACATTCTCATCAACAGTGGTGTAATGTTAACATTGGTTTTTCATTACCATTATTTGTAGGAAAAAAAGTTATACCTGTGTGACAAGTGTTACAATATAACCAACCAAACATGCAAAAGAAACATAGTAATAATCCTTACCACCTATGTAAAACATTAAGGACAATTGTTTTAGGTGAAGACAAGCCTGGTCGACTTGAACTGAATATGAAAAAAGAAATATGTACAGAAAAACTTTAATGAAGTCTTATTTTTTTTTAAAGACCATAACTGCAGCAATGACAATTTCTGAAGGAAATATTTACATCATCTTGGCAACAATCAAATACTTAGTTTTTAACCTCCAAATAAATATACAAAAATGAAAATACAATGTTCCCAAAACACCATGTGAGAACTAATCGCACTGCCTGTCAACTAAATAGCTCTGTACTCTGTACTCTAATTTAAATTGTGGAAAAGACTAATGGACTTAAGGATGTAGGTTCAAAACCTAGCTGTACTGATCTGAGCATTTCTTTCTTTATCTGTAAGGACACAGAGCTAGGTGATCTCTCTAAGGTCCTTCAAGCTGTAAATCCTATGAAATTACCACAGAGCCATTAAAGAAAATGTTTGTTTCATTTCATTAGCCTAACACTGTGCAGTTAGAAGAAATTCTGATTGAGTTTCTGGCAATAGCTTAAGTTCAAGGATGTGGCCTTTTCAGGAAACTATACATGCAAGACAAGAATATATCATTCTCAGGTGATATGTGAAAAAGCAACTTCACACTAAAATTTTAAATGCACTTTTAAGCACAAGAGCTCAAACTCAAATAGTAACATGAAAGATCAATAAAATGTCCAATACTCAGAAGAGCTATTACCAGGAAGAAAAAAAACATGTAATTTCTTCAGAAGCACATACCTATTAGAGAAACATTGATGGATACATATGGAAAATAGCATCACTAAAAAGCAGAGGTTGGTTAAAATTACTTATGTGTTTTAAAGAACAAACTATGTTACTCAGTAATTTTTCTGTAAGATATTTTCATTATAACTATTGCCTTTATATAGCTTTTTTATGGGTTCCAAAGTGTTTTAACTAATTTAGATTACTCTGTAAAATATATCCATACTGACAAAATAATGCAAGAAAGCAAAGGAATTTGTCTATACGCCATTGAAAGTCTCAGAAAAAGTTCATCTAAAGACTTTTAAAAGTTCTTGAAGCCTTAGAACATGCTCAGACTATAACCCAAGCTTCCAGTAAGTGTGCAAAAATTACATTTTCATTTCCTAGTTGATCTTTCTGGTAATGGCACAAGGACATTTCAAATTATATATTATATCAATATCTGATACATCTAATTATCTGTAAACCATAGTATAAATTTCTCCTTATGCTAACAGATTTGTTCCTTGAAAAGTTTTTTCAGATTTCCTCCCTCTTAGATAAAGATATTTTAGAAAATGGCATCAGCTTTAACTCTATCACTGAAATACATGGTATTTGATTCTCTGGACAGCAGTTTAAATACATGAAAACCCAGATACAAAAAGCAAATCACTTTAGGATTTAAGAGGTATATATCTGATTTTAGAAAAATATAAAGTTTTACTTATAATTCTAAAAGTAAGAATGCTAAATTACTAAAAAGGAGGGTTGAGCATTTTCGACAGTTCATCCACTTCATTACAAGAAAAAAGATTAGAGGTAAGAATTGTACAAAATGACTAAAAGATTTGCAGGACAATGTTCAGACATTTCAGTGTTTCAGCATTTCAGAAAGAAGTTTGCTGGGACATTTGTTCCACAATATTGCTTCTGTAAGATGAGCCCTAAAAAAGTTTTTAATGTTTTTAAATGCTCTATATATTTTCTTTATGATTCCACTGACTTATAACAGTTATACAATGCCCATCTAAATAGAGGCAGTGTGGGGCAGAAGGAATACAAAGAGTCAGAAAACCTGGAAGTTACATGACCTGGCTTGAACTCTTGCCTCTGCTATGTGACCATGTGACTATGGCTAAGTCACTTTAACTCTCAGGGCTTCAGTTTTCTTATTTGTAAAATGAAGGGGTTAGACTAAATGACTTCCAAGTTTCCATTGTTCCTTCTGGCTCTAAAATTTTGGTTCTATAATAATTCTGACTTAGAACAAAGCCAATGCCATTAATACAATACTAACATATTACAAATCAATTCCAAAACAGCTCTAATATTTTTACCCTAATCCTTACAATTCAATCAATTGGGAGGGAGGGGGAGATAAGAGGATAGAAGAAGGCTAGGTCTATGGATTATTTTGTCATTTTCCACTAGGTTAGCACAGTACATAGCACACAGAAGGTTTAAAAAATGGATGACTGACTGATTACTTTCAAGTCTACAACTCCAGTTCTGTCCTTTATCCTCATTTCCAGGTATTAATTTTCAACTGCCTGCTGGACATCACCACCTGGATGTCCTTCTGGCACCTGAAACTAAATATGTAAAAAACTAAACTCTCCTCTCTCTCCACCCCATCCCCAAATATGCTCACTTTTAACTTACCTATTTCTGTTGATTTAATACAATCTGTAAGACATTCAGGCTCAAAATGTCATTCCTTCTTCTTTACCCCTCCCTCTTCTCCCCATAATTCATTATTTACCAAATCACGATATCTCTCTTACCTGAATTATTCCTCATAACTTTTACCATCCTCATTATCTCTATTTTTTATTACTTCTGTAATAATATCCAAATCTATCTCCCTAATGCCAATCTCTATCTTTCCAATCTCTCACAAAATTAACAAAGTTCTATTAATGCACAGGTCTTTATCACAACACCTTCTGTGGCTTCCCGTTGACTATGTAGTAACATACACACTTATCCTATGTTTGAAACTTCTTAACTCTCCTTAAATATCTCCCTACTGGAATCCCTTTCTTTCTCTAGGAAAATGTATTGTGTGTGCGCGCGTGTGCACGCGCGCATGCACACGTGTACACTTTGATAGTACTTTATAAACTAAGGTTTATAAAGTGTTGTCCTTACACCAACCTTGTGAAATAGTGCAAGTACTGACACAAAAGAAAACTGAGGTCTAGAAAAGTGTAATGCTTTGCCCATGGTCACATAGCAAGCACTGGAGTGCTCAGATCGATATTCTTTCTACTAGCACCATGTTACTCTAACATTTCCTGCCTCAAGAAGCTTACAATCCTATAGGAGGTATAAGTACAAAAATCACCATATAAAAGTGTAAGAGAGGTCCACATAATGTGACATAGATGTAAAGAAGAAGGGAACATTTCTAGCTGAGAGTGGGAGTAGAACTGGAGAAGGCTTCGTAGAGAAACACCTGATCTGAGTCTTAAACCACTACATAAACAAACTATGGTTATCTTGGTAGCCCTGGTACCTTGAACTACATAGAAACTTTACAAATAGGTGTACTGCATGATGAACTGAAAATATGCCACCTGCGAGCAATAGGGTGATGGATATAGCTTAAACTATTAAATGATTAACAAAAATAAAACTCGAGAATTAGCTACACAAATATACTCACCATATTTATGATTCAATCCCTTGAATAGAGAATTATTTACATTAACTTAAAATAAATATATTCAAAGAAAAAGGAAATAAATACAAAGAAAATGTACAAAAATACTTACTTTTTGGAGGAGTTACATCATAAAATGATTACAGGGACATAATTGGATGTTTACAAACAAATCTTAACTTGGCAGAGAAAGGGCATACAAAGCACAAAGTAGAAAAGCACAGAATTTGGAAACAGACCTCCTGAGTTTAAATTCTTGACATGGCCAAAGTGACTTTGGGCAAGACATTTCATCTTTATAAAATCAGGGATCTGGACTAGATGATGGAAGGGAAAAAAATGGAAATATTTTTGACACATTTAGGAAGGCAGAATTTGAAATTATGAGGTAAAATAGCAAACAAATCAAAGATCTAGGAAAAAAGATTTCCTAGAAGCTCTAAACCAAAAATACTTTATACTACTTTGACCCCAATGTGACAAAACATGAAAAAATGAGGAAGGACACGAATGGGAAGGACACCCATCACAGATCAGTAGAGGAATATAGTCATCATTAGGGGATTCTGCAATCAATTCTGAAATTATCATCAACCAAAAAATCCACATACTCTGTAAGGACTAGTATTCTAAGGCAACAATGAGAGGTGTCAAAGAACCAGAAGCCGCACAGCCCAAGAACCATGGTTTAAATATCATTTGGATTAACTATGGAATAAAGACTTAGACCAAGGGATATGAATAATTTTTCATGTCAAGGAATAAACCCTTTATAAAATCCTTTATAAAATCATAAAAGTTTGTTTAAGGAAAGTAATGATATCACAATCAGTTCCCTAAAAGTATACATACAGCCCTCCAATATGTATTTGAAATAGAATACTTACTTAGGAAACCAATTCAATCCCAAGTGTTCTGTTTTGGAGTATAATATTCGTTCTACCATGTCATAAAGTGGTCTCCAAGGTAACTCCAAGTCATCTCTTGAAAGAAGTTCTTTTTTCCTAAATTAAAAATAAATTGTAATTTTACTTTTAAATAGAGTGGTGTGGGCATTTAGTAAATAAATTTTTTTTAAATCCTAAGATTCTCTTGAAAGCATTTCATTTTGGAAGAGGGTTTTACCTTTTCAACATTTAAATGAATGCAGTAGGGAGAACACTGTGTTACACTGAGAGCATCAAGTACAAATGCATATAGAAAAACTTAATACATTAATGAGTCTTTATTGAAAAGCAAGGTAGTAAAGTGGAAAAAGAGACTTCTGAATTTTTTGAACTGTACTGAATCATAGCTCTGCCATTTATTACTATGTGACTTTGGGGGAGTCATTTAACTTCTCGGGGGCCTCAATTTCCTGTCTATAAAAGTAAGTGGTCAGACTATATGATTTCTAAGGTCTTTTCTAACTTTAAATCTAAGATACTATTGAGCACTTACTACAGGGTGTTCCTAAAGTCTGGACACAGGCAAAAATGCATATTTTCAAGAAATGAAATGACTGAAATTTTCAACAACATTTTATTTAATTGGAATATTAACAAATAACACCTTCAACTTTAATTAACATCATATGGTTTCATATTCATATTCCAAGAGTGAATGTGCTACAATTGATGGCAATGTGGAGTTAGTGAGTTATTGCATCGAGTTCATGGGAATCTTGAAAAAGCACATCAACCTTTGCATCACAAATGATGGAAATCATACTGATGATATTTGTTATTATTCCAATTAAATAAAATGCTGTCAAAAATTTCATTCATCTCATTTCCTGAAAATATGCATTTTGCCTATGTGACCAGACTTTAGGAACACCCTGCATAGGCCTAAAAATGCTCTGAGACAAAAAATTCATCTGATTCCTTTCCTCTAGAGATTTAGAACATAGTTGATAGATGAACAGAACTAACAGACATAAAATGATCAGACCAAATGATCAACTAAATGCTAAAAACTTTGGAGCAGTGACTAACTGCAATGGGGCAGCAATATGGTGACCCAGGGAAGAGTTAAGACACAAGTTGACAGTCACTGATCACTAGCACTAAGTTTGTATTTCTTCAAGAGACTTATTTTAAAATAACCCCAACCAAGCTACTTCTGCTAGGTAAGTGACAAGAACCTGCTAACTTTAGATTAATGAATAATCTGAAGTACCATCAAACAAAGACTTTGGAAAGTCCATATTTTTAAAGTCTCTATGAGGAATTCCCAACCTAGAAGTTCTGAATGGCAGTTATTAGAGCTACAGAAAAACTGAGCAGATATGAAGGGTAAGAAGTGTTCCAATGACACAGATTACTCTACGTTTACATTTCTTTTAGAGCAAATTAACAACTATTTTTGTTCAAATTGCATGGTGATATCCATGCCAAGAGGTTAAAAGGGTAGGGGAATTATCTTCCAACTCTCTACCTTATTAGGGACAAGGGAGTATTGCTTAGCAGAAATGATATTTATATGACACTTCACGTACATAATCTCATTTTAAAAAAAATTTAAAACAATCCGTTGGGAGAGTAGGTGCCATTGTTATACCCATTTTACAGTAAAGTGAGGAAACTGAGGCTCACACAGTTTAAGTGATTTGCCCCCGTTGAACTTCTTGTAAGTGTCTGAGGCAGTAACTGAATCCAGATCTTACTGACTCCTTATCAAGTATTCTACCCACTATGCCACCTTGCAATAATGGGAAAATATTTTAAAAGGAAAACCAAAATGAAATTTCTAAGAGTCAAAAGAGAATTCTAAATTGTTTTAGGAGATGGGACAAAGACAGAGATAAAACTATTCAAACTATCTAAGAAATTAAAGGTTTTTCCCATAAAGAGTGAATTCTTTAAAGAGAAAACAATTTCCTGTGTTCTAGAATAATGACAACAAACTAAAGATACTGCCAAGAAAGAGGCACAGAGGCCACAGGACAAAATGAGGTCTGATCACTGATTTCTGTTGAAGGATATGAAGATGACCATCTGTCAACCTGGCATGAATAACCAGAAGGGATGCTTATTTCCTGGGGCTTCTACACAAGACTTGTCAAACCTGAAGTCACTTCCACTGATACATGTGGAAACAAACGATTCTTTCAGAAGCAACCTAGAAGGCATTTTTTAAAAGAGATTATGAAGTCCTGAAGTTAAAGACTTTAGGAATATTAGTGCTGTTTTCCTAACTGCTATTAATTGAAGCTAGGAACTTCAGAAGAGACAGAATGGCACAGGAAGAGAACAATTATCTAGACATGTGGTGTCAGAAATTAGATTTGGAATTCTGGACCAGAGCTTAAGAGAAGAATGTCTTGGCCAGGGATGAGAGGTTGAGAATCTAACAAGAGCCTGGAAGAATATATATGGCTAGAAATTTGTACATATGATTCTGTGATCAAAAGGATCAATCTTAAAATGAAAATGGTGGGGGTTGTCACTGAGTCAAATGCTAGGGATTACTACAGGTATGACAAAGAAGGAAGAATAGAAATGGAGGGGTGCCCAGAATTAATATTCTTGACTTCATATATCTACATAAAAATGTACTGAATATAAAGTGAAAAACAATGAAAGAGTGGATGAAAAGACTCAATATGGAATCAAAGTACCTAACTTCAAATCCTGTTGTTTCTACATATGCAACCTCTTAAGCAACCTCTTGGGATGTCAATGTCCTCATCAAGAAAAAGAGGGTGCTAGAAGAAATATTCTTTTATGTTTTTTTAATTTATTTTTTACTTTTAGTTTACAGCACTCAGTTCCACAAGTTTTTGAGTTCCAAATTTTCTCCCCCTCCTTTTCCTCTTCCCTCTCCCCCAAGATGGCATGTAATCTGACATAGGTTCTACATAAACCTTTGCATTAAACTAATTTATGCAATAGTGAAGTTGTAAAGAAGAATTATAACCAATGGAATGAATCATGAGAAAGAAGAAACAAAACCAAAAAAGGGGAAAAAAAGAGAGAGCAAATAATTTGCCTCAATCTGCATTCAGACTCCATAATTCTTAGAAAAAATAGTCTATAAAAAATCCCTTCCAGCTCTAAAGCCTATGAGCACATGGACATCACAGACTTAGGACATGCAATTCATGACAAGGCAAAGGAAGAGTAAATCTTATCCAAAGGGAACAGATTACCTTAAAGGCACAGTAGAGTTGTGGAATATCATTGAACATTAAAAAACACACACACACACACACACACACACACCCCTATGAAATCTCCACAGGAAGTATGGAGGAACATCAATTTAAAGAAAGAGAAGAGATATTATGGTTGGAATATATTACAGAATCTCAAGCCCGAAAGAGGAAATGGGGAATGAGTTCCAAAAGTAGCTCACATAGCTGACATAGAAGTAGGCTACAGAACTGAACGGGAACTTGGGAACCTCAACTATCTGGATATTTTATAAGCTAAAAGCATATCAGCTGAGAAAGTCTTGCCTTGTTGATAATTTTTATCCTTCAGGAGATGGAGTAGAGAAAATGAGAAGCTGCACAAGCCTGATTATAAACAAATTATTTTCTACAAAAGGAGAAAGAGAATTAAATTCTTTAAAGCAAAGGTTCTCAACCTCGGGTGTGTGAACTTGTTTTTGTTTTAACATCTTGGTAACTGTTTCAACATGATTGGGTTCCCCCCGCCCCGCTCCAGTCTTGTGTATTTTATTTTATACTTTTAAAAACATTATTCTGAGAAAGAATGCCTGGGCTTCACTAGACTGTCAAAAGGACCCATGACACAAAAAAGCATTCCTGCTTTAAACTCATAGGCCAAAAACCTTGACTCTTGATTCCTGGCAAAATTCTTAATGGCTTGTGAACATTTGGAAAAGGAGTGAATGCTACATGTGCTTAAGAACAAGTCATGCCAGGTTTACTCTACTAGAAGTGCAGGAAATGCCAAGCATCATATATTCAAAATTATAGTAAGGCATTTGACAAAGTCTTCCCCTAATTCCCTGGAGACGAGAGCAATACTGAGAATGAAAGCGAGAGAGAGAGAGTGAGAGAGTGAGAGAGTGAGAGAGAGAGAGAGAGAGAGAGAGAGAGAGAGAGTGTATGATAATACATTTGGATATTTTTGGAACTGAATGAAGGGATCAACAGACTGAAGATTATGGGTTAATGCTAGCCGAGTATAAAAGGGTTCTTGGGCCTCATCTATCACAAAAATACAGACCAAGTATAGTATGCTTGACTCCAGTGTTCCAGTCAGAGCACATTTTAAGAGAGACAATATGGTGGAATGAAAAGAGTTCTAGAATTAGAGTCAGAGAAACCTGGTTTTAATTCTGGCTTTCCTAATCATTACCCTGCAGGACCTTGTTTGTTTGAGAGGATCAGACTAGATGATCTTTAAGGTTCCTTCTAGCTCTAAATTCTTCTAGAAAACTTAGAAATGTCTTGTTTAGTTCTGGGTACCACGTTTTAGGGAGGACACTGAGAAATAAAGCAGGTAGAAACAAGAGTGTATCCCAAGACCTACCAAAATACACCCAAAGATGCAACACCATAAGTGGTTCGTTTGGAAAAACTGGGAGTGTTTAGTTTAAAGATTTAACAGACATCAAATACCTATAACGACTGTTATATAGATTACAGATCGTGCTTGTTTTTATTAATCCATAGGTATAATTTTCATCTACAGGTGAAAACTATGAGGAGACTTCAACATCCTACAAGAAAAAATTTAACAGAGTTGCCTTTAAGCCAACTCTGAGGTACCACCTAACACCTATCAGATTGACTAATATGACAGAAAAGGAAAAAGATAAATGTTGGAGAGGATGTGGGAAAACTGGGATACTATCGAACGTACTCTTGGTGGAGTTGTGAACTGATCCAACCATTCTAGAGAGCAATTTGGAACTATGCCCAAAGGGCTATGAAACTGTGCATACCCTTTGACCCAGCAATACCACTACTAAGTTTGTATCCCAAAGAGATTTTTTAAAAAAAAGGGAAATTGACACTTGTTCAAAGATATTTATAGCAGCTCTTTTTGTAGTGGCAAAGAACTGAAAATTGAGGGGATGCCCATCAGTTAGAGAATAGCCGAACAAATTGTGGTATATGACTGTGATGGAAAATGATTGTGCTTTAAGAAATGATGAGGAGGCTTTTAGAAAAACCTGGGAAAGACTTGTATGAAGTGATGCAAAGTGAAATGAACAGAACCAAGAGAACACTGCACATAGTAAGAGCAATATTATACAGTGAAGAACTGTGAATGACAGCCTTTCTTAGCAATAAAACGATTCAAGACAATTCCAAAGGGCTAATGATGAAAAATGCTATCCACTTCCAAAGAACTAATGAAGCCTGAATCAAGATTGAAACATACTATTTTTCACTTTTGTGTATGAGGGGGTGGGATGGCATTGGTCTGGTCTGTGTTTTCTTTTACTACATGACTAATATGGAAATATATTTTGTGTGATTTCACATGTATAACCTATATCAAATTGTCTGCAGGTGGAGGGGAGGAGATACAGAACTCAAAATTTTAAAAAACAAATGCTAAAAACAGTTTTTACATGTAATTGGAGAAAAAATATTATTGGGGGGGGCGGGGTGGAACAGTTGCCCAGAAGCAGTATAGGCAGCCTCATGGATAAAGTTTCCCCATCAAGTGGAAAATGAAAAACAACTTGCAGACTATGATGTAGAGAAGGTTCCTTCCTTGGGCATGGTTTGATCTGGATGTCTTTTTAAGGTTCCTTCCAATTCTATGAACCTACGTCCAAGAGTCAAGGAATTCAGGAGGCAGTGAATTTTCACTAGAGGTATCAGGAAGGGTATAATGAAAGAGATGAATTTTTAAGTTAAAGGTTCTAGTATACCAATAAAGTTACAAGTATGATAACAGCATTCACCAGAAAGTTTCCAAATAGAAATCCTTTATTTAGTCTTCCCATCAGAGAATATGTATTTAATCTCCTAAAACCTTTCTGGGAAAAAATCCCAGACAGATTCCAACTTACTTTAAAAGATTTATCAAGAGACGGGCAAATCCCTGCATCATGCTGATCTCCAGTTTCGGAATTGATACCAGCTCATATAATAACTTGATAAAAAGTACATGATCTTCTTTGCTAAATTTTCTTCCATAAAGCCGAATATATCTAAAAAGGAAGAAAACATATGTTATATAAAACATAATTAATATATGACTTCTTAAAAAGCATATAGCCAATCATTTATGTAACAATTTCATTTCTGTGTAGTTTTTTCATACATTTTCCCCTAATTCCATTTCCCCTCAAGATATAAATGTGCAAACAATTCTCATATTTACTTTTTGCAGAGGATCATAATTTTAAGTTGTAAAAGTATTATAACATTTGAGATTTAATTGTCCTAGGGAGACACATAATGATTAATACAAAATTTAAAATTCTACTTCTGTGTATTAGTCTGCATTTCACCACAAGGCCCCCTAAAAACAAATTCAGAATTCTGTTCATAGGCAACATTTCATTCAAATGAATAATGTAATTGTAGGCCTCCCTGGAAGGATTTAAAAACAAAATCTATCTACAGGAATCACTTCCCATAATACAAACTATAAAGAAGAACACTTAGTAGTAAATGTAGAAGGCACAATTTAAATCTTCCATAATAGGACCTGTGAAGTGTGCATATGATTTTATCAGAGCTATGAAATGTGTCATAAATCTGATACTGATTTCCAAATGTTAAATGAAAAATTTAAAATGAAATAATCTTGCTTTTTTGGTAGCTGGGCCCTAGCTTATATCTTCTTTAAAAGAAAAATATTTATACTTTTGAGTCAATACAGTACATATTAAAAACTACATTTTAAAAGCCTCCAACTTGTCCCCCAAAATTTGCTTGAATTCAAATAGCATGAACCACAAACAAGCCATAACAAACCATAAACAAGTTTTCTTTAATTACTACTCAACATTTACTAATAATAACAATAGCATTTATATATCACTTTGAAGTTTGCAAAACATCACCTCATTTTATCCTTGTACAGTTATTCCTTCCACATCACACCTTTCCCCATGGTGGTTTCAATATATCGTGGGTTGGCATAAGAAATTAAATGGCAATTTGGGGGGGTTTGCGGAAACTGTAGATGGAACTGAGCATATAACCAAAGACTTAACCCAAATTTTACAATAAGGAATTGTAAACACCCTGTAAAAGAAAAAAAAAATCACACTTCTCTGGTAGGAAGGGAAGGCCAAAAAATTTTATGCTGATTTTCCAGACTGCGGAGGTGCCACAACCCTAACCTTCATGATGTGGAAGGGGATAACTGTAATAACTTTGGGAGGCAGATGCTGCTATTACACATTTTATAGGAAACCGAGGCAGGGAGAGGTTCAGGGTCTAAAAAGAATGACACTTCGAACTTTGATTTGGGACTTAAGAGTCTGCTATATATGTAAAATCTTAAACTTTTTCAGGCAGTTGAAATATCCCCATTTTATAGAAAGTAGGGCAGACAATAAGAAAGATAACATGTGAAATAATTTCTATGTACAAGCACTTTAAACACCCCCACAGCAGCTACATTCTTCTACTAAAGTCTCTCAAATACTTAGAAGTCAAAACATCCTTATATTGAACGAATAAAAGGTTTAGAATATTAAGGGAAATAATATCCATTAATCCAAAGATTTCATTGCTAGCCATATACTCCTCCAAGGAGAATAATTCTTCCTTTCTTCTTTGCAGAAGTGAGGGACTATGGATGCACTACACTATATACACTGCTTGATATTTTTGATCTCTTGATGCGTTTTGCTGAATTATTTTTCTTATTGTTTGTTATAAGAAATTGCTGTCTGAGAGAAGGAAGAGGGATATGCTGAAAATGTAGGTGATACAAAAACAAGGTATCAAAGAAAATTAATTTTAAAATACTTATGATTAACACTACAGCATGCTGTCAATCCTACTTATAAAGCCAATATTGACTAGACATCAATATGACAGAACTACTTCACTTCTCTTACTACAATATCATACAGCATGATGTGGTCCTCCTGGACAAAGCTAAAATCATTGCCCACAGGTGGCCTTTTCCTTTATATTACCAAACCCTTAACTTCTCTTCTAGGACATTGCTCCATCAGTTATTTTCAGTCTCCTGTTCTACTGTCTTCTTCTCTTTACCTACCAACGTAAGACCTAAGGTGTTCTATATCCTTAAAAAGGTAACCTTGCTCCAGCTACTTCCCAAGCAGTAATTTCTCTCCTCTCTTCTCTCTCCTTCATTGCCAATGTTAGGGACTGGACCTGTGATTTCACTAGCATAGGGAATTCCCAGGGGAGGAAACTTCTACCAATGCAGACCAGCCCTTTCTCTATAACATACAGTCTTGGAGAGCTGCCAGAGCACTGAGAGATTTAAAAACTTGTCTGCGATCACACAGGCAGTGTGTCAAGAGGCAGAACTTGAATCTAGGGCTCCCAGGCTTTCAATGCCAACTTTCTAGCTATTGATTCATGCTGCCTAAGCTTCTACAAAAAACAATTTACACTTGCTACCTCTTCCACTTTCAACCACTAGCTCTTCAAACCCCCATAATCTGGCTTCTATTGTCAATATTCTTGCTTCTCTCAAGAGATCACTAATGATTTCCTTATCATCAAATCCATTTTCTTTGAATCTTCATCTTTGTCAGTCTTGATCTTAGTGAAGCAGAGATATTTTTGGTTATCAATTCCTTTTCTGCCTTGATTTCCATGATACTCAATTCTCATGGTTTCCATCTTACCTCTGACAGCTCATTCTGTCACTTTGTCCAGCTCCTCCTCATCCTTCAATTCATTAAATATTGCTATTCCCTAAGTCTCTGTCCTTGGTCCTCTTTTCCCTTGGCCATCTCATTCACTTCTATAGTCTTAATCATCACTTCTACAAAGATAATTGACAAATCTACATCTATATGCTAACCTCCCCAGAATTCTGGCTCTGCATTTCCAATAGTCAGCTGTGTACAGAGGCAGTTAGGTGGCACAGTGGGTAGAGTATGGGGACTAGAGTCAGAAAGAGCTGCATTCAAATTTGGCCTTGAACTCTTACCAGCTAGTTTCTGTAACTGTAAAATGGGGACAAAAATAGCACCTACCTTCCAGGGTAGTTGTGAGGATTAAATGAGATAATATTTGTAAAGCACTTAGCACAGTGCCTGGGACATAGCTGGCACACAATACATGCTTATTCCCTTCCTTTTCTTCCCCTCCATCTCTACCTCCATGGCCCATTAATATCTCAAACTCATCATGTTCTGAACTGGTCAAGTTTCCCTTCCTCCAACCCCGCCAAAAAAAAAAATCCTACATATTGGTCTCAGCTTCTCTAATACTTTGATTATATATCATCCTTCTCCCAGGCTTGAAATCTTAGAATCCTCTTAGAGCCTTTACGTTCCCTCAGAACAAACATGTAATAGTAACCAGGCTCTTAACCCCTTTCCCATTCTTTCCCCCTTTCCATCCTGACTGTCTTTTAAGTTCAAGACTCCATTATCTTTCCTTTAGACAACCATTGCAGCCTAGCTGGTTTTCCTGTCCCCGCTCTCTCCCTATCTCCATCATGCCACAAAGTCTTCCTACTATATCATTCCTATATTCCAAATCAAGATTGCTACTGTCTTCTCATTACCTTCTGAATAAAGCATTCATTTCTTAGAAAGACATTCTAGCCCTTTCACAATCTTGCTTTATCGTACATTCCCTTTCAGGTACTCTGAATTCTAGCCAATGTGAACTACTCCTCACCTTTCATTACCCTGTCCTTTTCTGTGCCCAGGCTAACAGGTGCACCTGAAATGGCCTTTTCTATTGCTTGCTGAATTCCCTCCCCTCATTCAGGGCCTGACATGCATTTCACCTCCTCCATGAAGCCTTCCAGCTTTTACTTGTAGATTTCTAATGAGAGGGAAATAACATTACCTTCCAAAGCAACCTAGTCTACTTTTGGGCAGGCTATTAGAGAGTGCTTCTTTTCAGCATGAATGAATTTGCCTCTTCACACAGTTTTCAATTTTGAGTCTAACTGAACTGGAAACTATAGTACTTTGTCGCTAAAATACACAATTTGTCTGGCTCTTGAGACATACTAAGTCTTCCTTTGTTTTCTACAAAGCCCTTCCCACAATTAAGTGACTCCTGCCTTTATATACTGCCTCATAAAATATCCTCACACTATTACCTATCTGGAAACATCTGAAAGCCCTAAAGATAATCAGGAGAAACTTCCAGAAAATATTTCACAGTCAGTGATGACAAGTTCATTATCTTCTATCCTCCCGCAATAAAAACAAATAATGACAGACAATACAAAGCACTTTTTATCTGCCCTGCCCCCGCAACCTTTTAGAATTAAGCAAATGCTTTAATTTTTAGTCTCACTAAGTCAACATTCAAATGCATGCTAGGCAGCAGTAACTTTTTAATAAAATGTAGGATGCAGTTAAATATTTATTCCCACTAGGTACTGAGGAAGCTAGCCTAATTCATAATACTGATTTATTTAAACAAAAAATAAGCTAATCAAATTAAATCACATTGTAGAAATGGTCAAATGTAATTAAAATCAAGAATTTTGCTAATAGTCCAAAGGGTCAGACCGGGAGTAAAATTCTGCCGCAAACTCTTACAGTTAACCAGTTAATTAATTTCAAAGCAAAGGACTTAAGATAACAGTATCATAGATTAAACTGGAAGCAACCTTTTAAGTCCTCTATCTAGCCTAATATTTTCAGTTAGTGGGTCAGTCACCAAGCACTTACAAAGTGCTAACTATGTGCCAGCCACTGTACTAGTGATGCAAAGAAAAACACTTATTTTCTAGAAGCAAAAATTGAGGCCTAGACAGGCACTGACTTGCCCAGGGTCACTCAGGTACTAAATAGCAGAGCCAGGACTCAAACTCAAGTCTTCTGACTACTTGTTGGGGGCTCTATTTTGTCAAAAGTGAGAAAAGAGCCGAGTTCTCCTCCTTACTTCAAAACAACTTAAAATGCATGAATCTTTTTTTTAAGAGTGAGGATCAGACAAACTCCCATGAGGGAAAAACCCCATCAAAGCACTGGGGGGAAAAATGGGTTTGATTCTTAATTCTGCTGTATACTACCAATGGCCTTGGTCAAGTCATCTCTTTAATGCTTCAGATTCCTTGCCTCTAAAGTCTATGTCTTCCTTTGCACCTCAAGTAATTAGCACAGTGCTGTAATATTATACTTTCCATCTGTAAGGGAGGGACTTTGTACTCAATAACCTCCAAAATCCCTGCTAGCTCAAAATCTAAGACGGAACTAAAGCAGCCCTCAAAGAAAAATTTTTTATCACTCAAATATGTTAGCAAAAGAGGAAAAAGTGAGCAATGAATTGAATATGCAACTAATTAAACTAGAAAAATCAACAAATTAATCCCAACAAGCATAAAAGAAGAACTTTTGAAAATTTGACACATACATACCCAAAGCCTATGCTGATCCATGCTGACTGGGTCCACTACAAATTTATTACCTTTATAACCTCAAGAAGCTGAAACTGAATTAACCGCCCCAAAGTCTGCCTTTCCTCCCAACTTCCCACCTCTGCTGAGGGCAGCAGTATCCTAACAGTCACATAGGATATTGTCAAGTACCCTTGACAACAAAGACTTAAAATCTTGGTGTTATCTTTGACCATTCCCTATCCCATATATTGAACATTAAATCAAGTCCTATCAATTCGACCCATGCTCACAGCCTCCTCTCCCTCTCCATTCAGCACTGCTACAACCTTAGTTTAGGACCTCAACACCTCTGACCTACTACTGCAATAGCCAGCCTTACTTTGTAAGGTCTTTACTTCCAACTTCTTTTTCTATTCTATCCTATACAATGTAAACAATAATCTTTCTGATGCATGAATGTGACCATGGCACTCTCTTCAAGAACATTCAGTGGCTCCCTACTATGTATGAGATAAAGTTTAAACACTTTACCCAACATTTAAAGTCCTTTACCGTCTGTTTTTCCAGTCACATTTAACACTATTCCCTATTATTATCTTCTTTTGGCTTTGGCCAAAATGGACTTACTAGGTGTTTTCCATTTTCATTCAATCCTTATGACCACCATGCATCTAGGATCATTGATCTAAAGAAGCCTAATATGTCATTTTGGAGAAAAGAAGAATGAGGGATGATTTAATCATCTTTAGATGATTTAGACATTAGAGGTCAAATACACACAGAGGAAATAAATAAGAGATCTAGAATCTGAACCCTGGTCCTTCTTTCACTTCAAATCCCATTCTACTATGCCATCATGCTCAGTAGATTATCCCCATGCCTAGAGCCACTCGTCCCATTTTGATCTGTTGGAATCCTCATATTTCAAAGCCCAATTCAAGCCCTACTTCTCTATGAAGCCTTCTCTGATTTCCCCAGCTCAATGGAGTTGCTTCCTTGGCAAACCTTCTTATAGTGCTCTGTCTGGATCTCTACTCTGCCCTTAGGACATTCTATGAGTTATCACTCTTATATATTTACATAATATAACTGGAAGAGGATAGAAGGAAGAGATGGAAGATTTTTTTCTTGATTACGAAAACTATCTTCATATCTTTACGTCTTCAGTGCCCAGTACTGTGCCATTTATCAACTGGATACGAAGTATTAAACTTGTATTACTAGTAACAGCAGCATTTATATAACATTGTAAGGTTTGCAAAGCACTTTACAAATATCTCATTTTATCCTCCCAATAACCCTGGCATATGGACACTATTATTATCATTACCGTTGTTTTACAGAGGAAGAAACTGAGGCACAGAGAAGTTAAGTGGTTTACCCAGAGACATATAGCTAATAAGTGTCTTGAGGTGGATTTCAATTCAGCACTTCTTGTATCCTATGCTCTAATTCACTGCACTATTCCACTCTAATCCATTATTACTGAGCTTTTCACTTGTGTATCATCTACCAACTAACCTAGAAGCAGCTGAAGAGAAGGGCCAACTGCTCATATTTGTATATAATATAGTACCCCACCACAGTACATTATAATTAATAAATAATCACTGACTGAATGATTTAGAATATGTAACTTCTTGCAAAGAAGCTGCATTATTTAACTTAAAGTATACAACTTGGTGGATAGATTTGAGACTTATAGTAGCTAAAAAAAAATTAATCATTGCAGCTAACCTGGTGATGAGCCATTCAAAACACAACTAGGTTAGACCTAAGGCAAAAGACAGTCTATCACCAGGTTAAACAAGCCTTTTCAGCTTGGTAGGACTTCCCAGAGCTCACTTGCCACTGACACTAATTTCAATAACCTTCAGTCACTTCCATGCCAAAGTAAGGTTTATGGGGATTTTCGGGGAGGAAATTATTTATAATATCTATAAATAAATATAAAAGTGAGTATTTAATCAATACAGCATTATCCTATTCAAACAAACATGAACATAAAACCAGTAAGGGATAATAAGTTGCAAAGATGTACCTATGTTTCAACAGTTTGATGTATACTTTAAAAAAACAAGATCCTTTACTCTACAATTTTTTACAAAAGAATTGTCTGCTACTATTGTCATTCAACAATATATGTTCATAAAATTATTTTGTTCTTTAAAAAATTCTCAAAGCTAATAACTGAACACTTTCCCTTAAAAAAAAAAAGAAAATGGAACAAGACATCATAAAGCCCAAATATTCTTAATATTTCCATCTAACATGGGGAGGGGGGATATAAAGTAACTATAATCAAATTTTAAACAACCTCTATAATATTATTATACTCATTTCACAGCTGGAAGAAATGGAAACAATTCTTTAAATTTTTCAAGGTGAAGAACAACAACCAAGTGCTTTACAAAAAGAAGCATATATCTAAATAGCACTAACAATAATGTGTAAACCAGACTGGCTATATAATATACAATCTAATTCTCATTTCATTTTAGATAGCTTATGGAGAAGTATGGCAACTCAACTAAAATCATAAAACCACAAAACTTTTAAAATTGTAAATTAATAGGATCAAGTTTCCCATAACAGAGTCAATTTATTGCGACATGAATACCCTCTACTTCTAAGCTACTCTACTTGCTACCACCTAACTTGTTCATTGCAGTTTCAATTACATGCCCTCACTCTTCTACTTATAATGCTCTCTCCCCCCTTCTTTGTCTAATCACCTAAACTTGGCTCAAAACGAATCTTAACCCAGGAACTTTCTGAAAATTTCCCCAAGGTAGACTTCTTCATTTTAACTGTAGAAACAAAAATGTTGCTCATGATGAATAATTACATTTTGGTCTTATTTTCTTTAAAAAAAAAAAGTCTGTAGGGAATACAGTCAAGATTGGCCCAGGGCATCAAAATCCATATTCTTTTACAGGTAGTCAAAGGTAACAATCTGAATTTTGTCAAGAAAAAGATGTTGACTAGAAAGTAAATCCAAACCCCTTGTTTCTACAATCTAGTAAAAAAGAAAAAAAAAATCCAAAACCCAGTGGTTATTTTAGAAGTTGCATGTCAATTTAATAAGGCACTCTGAAAAAGCAATATTCAGGGAAAATGTATAATAATTCTTGTTCTTAGTCTACCATTTTACAAAGTAATCCTAATTAAAAGAAATATACTGATGTCATAGCAGCTCATGCATCCCTTACAACAATGAAACAATTAAACTTGGTACTGACCAAAGGAAATACATTTGGAAAGCAAAGAAAATTAGTGCTACAAAATGACACATTCAAACTTCAAAATAACTACAAGCTATGTGTTATTGCTTGCCTTCCTTCTGAGCTATTCAATATGTAACACTAATAATGGCTTTTCATTCATTCATTCAACAACTAGTTATCATAGTAGATACTGTGTAAATCATTGGAATATTGTCAAGCAGCATGGTATAAAGCAAACAATCCTACTCCTAAAGTCCAGAGAAACCTAGGGTCAAATACCACTTCGAATACCTATAAATATGTTAAAAACAAAGGGAATCACTTACATGCCAATTATGTGCAAGCCAAGAGTTCCCCATCTGTTAAATCTGTTCACTAGGTTGTGAAAGATCAAATGAAAAAATGTTAGCTGATGTGCTTTGAGTTTTAACGCACTATATAAATTCCAGCTATTATTTCTGTTACTAATATTATTGGAAACTTCAGAAATCCTTCACCACTTAAAAGCAAAATAAATTCTCTTTTTAAAAATGCTACTTCTTTTGGTGTTCTCCCTCCATATTTTAAATCACTGTAGTTAGAATATCTGTCTCATTTATAAAGGTTTATCTTAAAAAGTGAATGTTTTTAGAATCCTTGGTTTTGGGGTTTTTTTTAATTTTCAAGAAACTAGTATTTTGCCTCTCCTACCTGAACATCACATCTAGCTGAAGAAGTACTGGCGTGGGAGAGAAAGAGATGCCTATTCTGCTGGTTTTGCTAACTAGTGTGTGACCTTGGGCAACTCACTGAAACCTTTATTTCTCCGTATCCATAATCTATAAAGTAGATATAATAGCACCTACCTTATTTTCAAGGATCAAGTATGACAATAAAAATTTAAAAACACTAGGGAAAGTATGGCACACTATACGAAACCTAAGGGATAGAATAGATTTCAGAGTCCAAGCCATACTCCTCTAAAATATCTTCTTCTGACAGGTGGTAAGAGAGACAGCCTGGAGACCTCCAGTGAAAGGGAATCCATTATATCTCAAAGCTGCTGCATTCCCTTCATGGACAATACCAGTTGTTAAAAAGTTCTTACCCCCAATTTTAGAATATTACCCATTTTGTTTATTTTAAATTCTACTGCTATGGCAGCATGGAGTAGTTAAAAGATCATGGGAAGCCTGAAATCAGATGACCTCGGTTCAATTCCTGCCACTAATATTTACTAACAAGTGACCCTGAACAATTCACTTCACCTCTTCTGAGTTTGGGTTTCCTCAGTCTATAATGCTTCCCTTATGCCTTTAAAGTCCGTTAAGAGAAAAGAACTTTGCTAACTGTAAAGCACTATATAAAGCGGAGCTATAACTTAAGTGAAAAACCTTTAGTTTCTCTTTTAAGCCCATCAGTTTGCAGTTGGCTCTACTACACCTTTTACTTTTTACTCCAAGTGCTGAACCAAACAATAATCTGATTTGAAAAATGAAGATAGAGATGTCAAATGTCACCGAAGAGCCAAAATTGTGAATTTCAGGGCCTCCATGGCCACTATTACTTTTTACTTTTTTACTTATCACAAAGAGGAGTATTTGTTAACTCACTATCTTCACTAAACTCCACCTTCAGGTAGTTACATAATCTAATTAAATGAATTATGTAGTTTCAACTAGATAATCTATTTTCTATCCTAGAAGGCTACACAGTGCTCTTGATCATAATTAAACAATTGCTGGTTCATTCTAAAGGGAACTACTCCTTAATTAGTAAATGAAATCGTTCCTGAATATAGTAGAAATAATCATACTTCATTATAAAGCAGATCAAGGCAAGAGAATTCCACTGTACCATTAAATTTGCTACACTGAATTAACTTCATATTTCCAGAATTTGAAAACACAAATGTAAAAGGAGGAGAAAAATATGCTTTCTCATCTCTGTTTCACTCAAAGTCCTCCTGGACAATTAAACTGTGATCTCACCACTGGTCACCATATAGAGAAGGGGAGGAGTGCCTAATCTAATCAAGCTAAATCAAGAATCACAGAAATGAGGGATTTTACAGCTTACAGTCCTTAAGAGATCAGTCTCTACATTTTAGAGACAAAGAAACCCTCAGTTGCTTCCCATTCCAAGGGCAGAATTGGCTGCTCTGGGAAGTAATAAATTCAAGTAAAGAAAGCTAGATTACCACTGGCCAGGTATGTCTTCAGGGATGCTTTATTCAAATATGGAATGGCTAGCTGGCCAATGAGGTCCCTTCCAACTAAGAACATAAATGAGTCTATTGCCTCTAAGACAAATACAAACAGCCTGGCATTTAAGGCCCTGAAAAATTTTGCTCCAGTCCACCTTTTTAACCTTAGTACATATTCTTCCCCATTATGTACTCTTTTCCAGGCAAATATAACCTGTTCTGCAGTTTGTCCCTAACACCTAGGTTGAATCCTATCTCTAACTCTGACTCTGACCCTTGATGTTCTTTCAAGGCTAAGTTCAAATGCCATCTCCTCCACGAAGCTTTTCCCAATCCATCCAATTAATGATATCCATCCTGAAAATACCCTGTATTTACTTCTGCCCTGTAGCACTCTGAGGATAGGGAAGGGAATAAGCATTTATATAGCTCCTCTAATGTCCAAGGTACTTTAAAAAAATATTATCTCATTCGATCTTCATAATAACATGATGAGGTGGGGGCAGCTAGGTGGTACAGTGAGTAGAGCACTGGCCCTGGAGTCAGGAAGACCTGAGTTCAAATCCGGCCTCAGCCACTTGACACAGTCACTAGCTGTGTGACCTTGGGCAAGTCACTTAACCCCAATTGCCCTGCCTTCCCCCCTCCAAAAATTAAAAAAAAAAAAAAGAAGATTCAACATGTTGAGGCAGGTCCTATTATTATTTCTCATTTTATAGTTAAGGATGTGACTTGCCCAGGGTCACACAGCAAGTAGATGTCTGAGTTTGGATTTGGAATCAATTCTTCCTAACTCCAGGCCCAGCATTCTATCCATAACCGGCTTCCCTTGTTTGCTGTTCAGTCACATCTGAGTCTTTGTGACCCCATTTGGAGTTTTCCTGGCAAAGATACTGGAGTGGTTTGCCATTTCCTTCTCTAGCTCATTTTATTTATAGATGAGGAAACTGAGGCAAACAAGGTTAAGTGACTTGCCCTGGGTCACACAGCTACTAAGTGTCTTCTTAGGCCACATTTCAACTCAGGAAGATGAGTCTTTCTGACTCCAAGCCTATGCTCTAATCCACTACACCACCTAGCTGCCCCTTGCACTAGGCCACATTTATTTCAGTAGGCCTATTCCCACAGACAACCAACAATTCTTTTATTCAGAGCAAATTCCAAGGACTACACCCCAAGAATAGACAGAGCTTAAAATATTAAATGTTGAGACTAAGTACAGAATTAAGAGAGACTAGAGGGCACCTCCTAAGCCAGAATTAAATCCAAACACCATTTAATAGCTACAAAGTGTAACTGATGACTGAACAGCTCTATGACACTCAGTCTGGAATATATATACTTATGGGTCAGAAATAGAATCATTCCAGCATCTCTGGATTTTCATTCACTGAATGAAGAGTCCCCTCTTCAAACCTGTGGCCAATAGTCACTCTGCTCTGGCTAGCTACTGTATTTATAATAATATAATTGGAAAGATAGGGCCAAATTATAAATGCCACTTGAAGAAAACTTTTCAGGAACATTAGTTATTTTACATATTAAGCGTTTCTACTATAGTGTAAGATGAGAAAAACAATCGTGAAATTTCAATATCTAAGGGTACCTTATACAACATTTAAACCATTTCTCACTTTACAGATGAGGAAGAGGCACAGAGGCTAAATGATTTGCCACAAGTCACAAAGCTTATTAGTAGCACTTTATTACCATCTTTCTGCAAATTTCTAAATTTGGAAACCACTCAGTAATTGACAGCTGCCACAAGTTTCAGTAATATTTGTATATAAACTATTACAACAAGCAAAGGTAAAAACAAGTACAACTGTAAACAGTATGACTTAACAGATGGCTAGGAGAAAATGTACACCCTAGATCTTAATGGGCCAACTAAGTTCAAAATGTCACATAATGCAATCACAAGAATCAGTTTGCAGGATTCAACCACTGCTCCAAAACAAAATTCTACCCAAGATTATTTCTTGGTAAACAAGAGCATGCTTGTTATTTATGTCAGTGGTAAAATGTTTACTGATATGACTGCAACTATAGATAATCTAGTGTCACTATCAAAAACCATGTTCAGCCTACTTGGCCCTTTTTATGTTAAAGGACCCTTCACAGACAAGATAACTCCAAAATATCCACTTTACCAAACATGACTATCAAAAACCTTTAGCAAACAAATGCTTATTCATATCCATATGGATTTTGGGTACAAAATTCAAACTACATATTAATTTATACACGACTATGGGTTATGCATTTTAAAAGAACTGTTTTTGTTAGTACAAATGATATGTTTTGGGCAAGTCTGAATCAACAGATTAAAACAGCTATCAGAAATAAGTAGACTGTATTTTATTTTTACCTAAGTATGACAATACTATAAAGCTTATTTGACAAAATCTCTGGGATTTTAATCTATTGCTAGTTGTTTCTTTGTTTTTAAACTTCTGAATAACTGTGGTGCTTCTACCTTGTCGCACTTTTCTCCAGAACAAGATCTCCCCAATCACAGCTCTGCAAACTTTTATACAATCCAGTCAAGTGAGATTTATTGAACCTTGATATCTTACAGCTTCTCTAAAAAGTTGAAAATGTTTGACATTCTGATTTTGAAAACTTTTTTATTGGAGAGACACTTCTTCCATATCAGACAATATTTTCACTGAGGTCCCTGAGAACTGTGAGGTGAGAATAACAATCCCATGGCAAAATTTAAAGGGCCATTACATTATAAAATCCTGAGTCATTCAATTTATCCAGCAGATTTTAGTAAACACTGTCCAAGTGACTTATCTCTTGGACTCACTCACCCACACTTGTATTTAGCTACAAGGCCAGAAGATTTTTTTAAAGGATCTTGGTTAAAAATGAGGCTGATCAAAAGTGAAAGAAACAAAAATTCTCACTTTAAAAGTTTACTACACCACAGAAAAGCAGTAAAAATAATGTCTCTATCTTTTATATTTTTCCACTGTCAGTTTTTACTGACTTCTTATTTAATTAACATTTCTAGGCTACAGCTGAGTATTTTATGTAACTGAAAGACTTCAACTAACTGCTCAAACAGTTAGTAATTTGGGTACATTATACATCTGAGAGTTTCATAAAACTTAATGACACAATCCTGATACATAATAAGAAAAACCAACAGCTACACAACACCCTTCCCACTTTTCCTCTGAAAACAGAAAAGATCTTCAGATGGAAGGAATACAACAGGGAGGCAGCTTTTGGCCAGCCTTAGCTAAGAGCTGATTCACTCACTATTAACAGTTGACTCACTATTCATACACCCATGCCTCAAGACTGAATTTTAAGGCAAACTTTTTAGTCCGTTTCAGAGTCGACTAAAAAGCAGAACAGTGTTATTAGCACACCTCTCTATTCAGGAACTGGTAGCACAGACTTTGTGAGAGATCAGACCCACATCTGAAAAGGGAGTGTAGGGGAGAGAATAGGGAAATCAAAAGGATGAAATTCCTCCTTCCCAAAGACACACTAGAGGATACATAATTCAAACATAGTACTCTCCAATCTGGGCAGGGAGAGTGTGAGTGTGTGTAAAAGTGAGTGTCCGTGTGTATATGGGGGGAAGGGAGAGGGGGAGGAAGGGAGAGAGGGGGGGAGAGAGAGGGAGAGAGAGAGATCGCCTTAGAGACAAGCCTTTGCTTTCTTTCCTCCCCGCGACTGGGCCTCAAGGGTTAGAAAGACAACAACTCGAAAATCCCCTGGGCAAAGCAAAGCAGGGCTAAGCCAGCAAGCCGAGGCCGACCCCATAAGAAAGTAACCCAGGAGAAGGTTTCGGAGTCCCAGGATGTCTTCTTGCCTGACCCCACAGGAACCGCAATGTTGCCAAGTGGAAAGAGATCCCAGTTTTCCCTGAGGAATGGGGGCGAGGGGAGGGGGTGGAGGGGAGGACAGAGGAGTAGGAACTTGACCTGTACCCAGGAGGGGGCGGACAAAGAGCGCCCTTGACGCCCCCGACCTCCCGCTAGCAGTTACTCGACCTGAAACTACGCTCTCCGTCCCCTTCCTCGAATCTCATCCCGCACCCCCATACACACACAAGTACAGGAACTTGTCCCAGGGCCCCCGGCGAAGGGGTGGCGGAAAGTGCCGGGCTCTGGGCGGACGGTGCTTGCGGGTCACTTACGTGGAGAGTTTCCTAGTCCAGAAGAGGCCCCCCGGCCACAGCTCCTGCAGCTGCACGGCCCGACCCAGGTTGCCTTTGATCTGGGCCAGCAGCAAGTCGGACTCGTCGTCCAGCCGCTCGGCGTAGGGAAGCAGTTTGTTGTAGACAATCTCCTTCTGCGGGACGAAGCCCCTAGAGCAGGGTGCCGGGTTCGTAGCGGAGTTGGGGTCCCCACCGGGCTCCGGCGGTTCCCCGCATCCCGCCAGATCCTCCGGCTCCATAACCCCAGGGACACCCCCCCACCCCCTCCCCCCAACCCTCCCCGACCCCCACCCCCGCTCGGGGCTCCTCCTTCTTCTTTCCCTACTCCGCCGCCTCTTCGGCTCCCTACTGCCGCCGCCGCCGGCCCCCTCGCCCTCGGCCACTAGGCCCCCCTCCCCCCCCCCGCCGGCGTCGCTGACTCTCGCGCGGTGCCCGGTTCGTTGGCTGCCTGATCCCTTACTCCGCCCGCCCCGCCTCGCACCGGCTGTGTTGGTGACGCTGCAGCTGCCGGGCCAGGAGGTTCCGGACGGGCTGTACGTCACTTCCGGGGAGGGCGGGGAGTTGAAGGAGGCGGTGTAGGCGGCCGCCGGCCCGGCAAACGTAAAAGAGAGCTATGCCTCTGGGCGTAACACACCCGGCCTCCGCCACGCTTTCTTCCCTTCTTCCCTCCTCCCCGCCCACCCCCGCCTCCAGCCAGAAACCGCGCACGTGCAGACCCCCGGCTTGGCCTTCTCCTGGAAGACTGAGTCCTGCAGGAGGTGCTCCTCGGAATGCTCAGTTGGGCTTCTGTCCTGTGGTCTGACCCTGAACTAGACTTCCCCCCTTTCCCCAGCTTCGGGGCCTGACTTCCCCAAGCATTTGAGAGCGAGGCCCCGGAATGGAGCGCGCCGCACCTGCATCCCGAGGAGCCTGGGTCCGAATCTCACCTGACATCCGCTGGATTTGTGACCACGGGCAGGACACGTGATTTCTCTGGACCTCAGTTTCCTCGTGTGTAAAATAAGGGTGTTGGACTATGTGACCTCCAAAGGTCCCTTCCAGCTCTGTAATATCTTTGAGGCTGTGAGCCAGGGTTATATGGTGTGCTCTGTGTGTGTGTCATATAGCAATATACGACTATTGAAATATAAATTATTTATATAAATATCAGCTATTCATAATATGATTATCAGAAGTGCCATATTGGTCTAGTAGCCCCTGATAGAATAATTTGCAAGTGATTAAAATCCCAGAGATTCTTTCACATGGGCTTCACAGGAATGTGTTGCCATACTGAGGTAAAAACAATACACTCTATTAATTTCTGATAGCTTCCTGTTTAAATCTCTCGATTTAAACTTTAGAAAAGAATTAACTTTTCTATGGACTGGTTAGAAAAGTACCATCCCTACCCACAAAATTGACCCTTTCAGGAGCCTTACAGTATTCAAATTAAATAGTTGTCAAGTTCTATTTTTCATTGTGAACCACCTCTTGGGGATGAATTCTGTGTAAATTTACAATTCTGCATAAATTAACGGTGCTATTTTATTTGTCTTAATTGTCTTTCAAGCTTTATGAGGTGTCCCCTATTAGAATATATTAGGATTTATTGAATAAATTTATATGTATATGTTTATATTTTAAGAAGAGGTAGTTGGCTAATGAATAGTGTCTTGGATTTGGGAATCAGGAAAACAGAAGTTCAAATATGGCCTCACACACTAGCTATGTCACCCTGGGCAAATTACTTTAACCCTGTTTGCCTCCCTTTCCTTATCTGTAAAATGAACTGGAGGAGGAAATGGCAAGTCACTCCAGTATCTTTGCCCAAAAACAACAGCAGCAACAAACAAGAAACCCAAAAGGGGTCATGAAGAGTTGGATGTGACTGAAAAGAACTAAACAACAGCAAAGCATGATTTAGAGAAAAGAGGCAGGGGGCTTACTTATGAACCAGGCTGCCATCGTTGTTACCTGTGTAATCTTGTATGAGGCAAATCTCAACTTCTCTGCACTTCCCTTTTCTCCTCTGGAAATTCAATGAGGGAGATGGTCTCTAAGGTCCCTTCCTTCTCTAAATTTGATGGTCATAAGTCTCTTTTCAGCCTTCATTTTTCTAGTAACTGTCTGCTCCATCAGTACTGAGCAGGGAAGATAACTCAGTTGTCCTTCCTGAAGAGGACTAACAGAAAAGGCATTTGAGGATTAGGTTGAAAATGTCTCTTTTTCTTTTCTTCTGAAGGTTCCGGAGATAGCCATTCAGGATGGCTATCACTTAGGACTAAATCACAACTATCATCTTTCTCTGCCAGATAGGGAAATAGGTACAGGATACTTTTTTCAGACTGGCTATCCTAGCCACAACCTAAGGGTGACATCTGCCTCCGTATCTTGCCTCCCTTCTGGACAGAATCTACATTGCCTTTCTCAGAAGCCGAGATCTATAATTGCCCTTCTTGGAAACCACTGAAAAGTTAAAAGGTTGGCCTTCAAGTCAAGATTAAGGGGAGTGGGGTGGGCAGTGAGGATGGGGAATACTCATCTATTAAAGAACGTAATGTAGATATTTATTGGGTCCCCGACACTACCCAGACCTCTGCTAGTACTAAACAGACTGAAGACGGGGGTATTTGACAATTTGTTTTCCTTTCTCTTTTTTTGATTGACTTCAGATTAAGAAGGCACTGATGTGGGTAAGACAGTGTTGCCATGATAATTTTCCTGTTTTAGAAGTATTGGGGGTCTACACTACACTAGTCTCATCATTAAAAAAAAGTTTAGAATATTTGGACTTGGGCAGTGTCACAAATATTGGTATAGGGGAAAGAGCCCTTTAGAGTCAGAGGACCCAAGTTCAAATATTGATTCTACTATTGAGGGGGAAAAAAACCAGGGATTTGGGAATCCCAAAACTAAAATTCCCAGGACTAGAGTTCCTGGTTGGGGAGTATCCCTCAAGGACCTAGCACTGGAGAGGGATGGGGCTGTCCGGAATGAATTCATGATCTCAAGCATTCTTTAAGTCAAGGTAGCAAAGATTTATTATGCTTTACGGTGGGCAAGAATTGTTAGGGAACCTGCAATCTTAGAGGGGTGCAGGGAGAACTTTTATAAGAGATTTAGGGGTGAAACATGTCAATAAGGTGTTTTGGGGTGGGATTAGGGAGTTGTTAAGGTGTGGTCAGTTCTTAAAGGAACATGCACTTTTTTGTATCTACTGCACAGGTGTATTACCCAGAGTTCACTGGGAAACAGCTCAAGGCAGGGGATGACCTGGAGGTGTGGTTTTGACTGTGAAACATCACTAAGTTAACTAGGTAAGAGAGTATACATTTGACTATATCTAGGATACATATCAGTAAGGTCAGTAAGTAGCGAATATTGTCATGACCCAGTGCACAGCCAATTATCAGTACACAGGGAGTAGATAGGCACAGCTGCCTACAGTATCAGGAGAAGAGATAAGTATTTTGCTAGGGCATGCTGCCCTGCTTTGCTGGAGAGACAGTATTTGGAGGCTAGGGAGAGATGTGATTTTAGAACTGGATGTGGTTTTGGAATTGGGGTTCAGGCACAGGCACCCAAGCAGAGGCTGTTAGAATTAGGGTCCAAGCGCAAGCACCCAGGTGACTTAACCTCACTAGGCCTGAGTTTCTTTGTAATGAAGGAGGTTAGACTATTAGAATGTTTGTAATGGTCCTTCCAGCTCTAAACCTATGATCCAGCACTTAGCACAGTGTCCTGCACATAGTAGGCCTTTAATAAATGTTTACTGATTGATGAATATGAGCTGAAAAATCTGTTAACAGTGGTTCTGTGACATGTTATTGGGTTGCTTGTTTCCCTCCTCTCCCTGTTCCTACATAGTTTTTAATTTAAAAGTTTCAAATCCTAGGGTTGTCCCCATCTACCAGTAGTATTTACTTTACAGTTTCTCCCTTGTGCTTGCCATGCTTGTAAACAAAATCCTTTTGGCATTTTTATGCAAATGCTTTATAGGGGTGTTTTTAGACAGGTGACATACTTTTAGAATAGTATTATTTGTTTATTTTACTGAGCATCACAATATCTCTGTGGGGAGATGGCAGGTTCTCTTTTCTATATCTATCAGGAAACAGAAAGGCCTATCACCTCAAGATTCACATATCATAATTTGTTGTTTTAGTAATTGTCCTTATATACAATCGTAGGTTAAATGATCTGTAAACCTTCAAGCACTATCACAAAGTCAGGAACCATCATCATTAAAAAGGATTTTTTTTTCCACAGCTGGCCTCCATCCTTCCCTTACTTTGACCTTTCTCTGCCCCCAAATCCCATTTGTTGTCTTATGCTCTTTGTTCCATCCCTCTATATATACCCATGTTATGAAATAATGTAGACATGAAAAAATATGACAACTGGACAGTGGACTTTTTAGATATTTATACAAGAATAGCTCTTATATAGCACTTATGGCAAGAATAGCATTTATATAGCACTTTAAGCTTTAAAAACCACCTTACATATATTATCTTATTTGATTGTCACAACAACCTTATGAAGTAAGTGCTTTTATCCATAGATGAAACTAATATGTAGAAAGCTAGTGTACATGGCAGAATTGGAACTTGAGTCATCCTCACTCCAAGTCCAACACACTTATCCACTGGCCACCCTTGATGCCTCATTTACTAGAATGTAAATAGTCTGAACATAAAGCTATTCCTGTGTGTATTATATTTTAACAAGGCGGGGGGGGTGGTAAATAGAAGATAATAGCATCTCTAATTTTGGCATTATAGGTATCAGTTATTAAGTGGGAGAGGTTTTTTAGTGGGTAGAGGACCTCATAAATCACACACTCCCTTAAATCCATTACCAAGGCAGCCACCTACCTTGCATGTACATGAGACTGAATTTGCATTACTATTTGACCCTCCTTTCCCTCTCTTCAAGGATCCAATCTGTTATAAGTAATGCCAAATCTATTTCTTTAATATTTCTCCCATCTGTCCCCATCTTTGCTACCACTGTGGTACCCTGTAACCACCTGCCTACACTGTTTCAACAGTCTCCTACCAGGTCTTCACCTCCCCCCTTTTTTCTACATCTCAAACCATCCTGCCATGGACATAATTCTGAATTGGGAGTCAGGTAGACCTTAGTTCTAATCCTGCCTCTGATGCTTACTAGCTGTGTGATCCTGTGCAAATCATTTATTTAGCCTCTTTAAACCTCAGCTTCCTCCTTTATGAAATGAGGATAGTCATAGCACTTCCTTCACAGAGTTGTTGTGAGATTCAGATGAGATAATGTATGTAAGGCAAATGCTATTTGATCTTTCTTCTCATAGAATGTGGGCTCCTTGTTTCATTCTGTGCATTCTGTGTGTCCTTTGCACCTAGAATACTTCCTAGCAGAGAGCTGGCTCTTAAAAAATACTTTTTGATTGACAGACGTCTTCATTAGATGTAGATTTGTTCGTATGATTCCCTGCTCAAACCCTTTCATCTCTTCCTATTGCCTTCTAGGTGAACTCCTGGACTTGGCATTTAAGGCCCTCCATAGTCAGGCACCATCCTGCATTTACACCCTTGTTTATTCTTCTCCATATACTCTGTTCTTCAGCTTAATTGTTTTACTCATTATCCACCACATATGTCCTATACTTTCCCACTTCTATGCCTTTGCTCAACTATTCCCTTGGTGGGAAATTCCCTTCCGATGCTGTCTCCCTCGCCTATATTACCTGTTGAATTTCTACCCATCCTTTATAAAACCAACTCAAATTCTGGCCTCTTCTGGAAAGCTTTTCCTGATCCCTTAGTCGCAAATGACTTTTCCCTACCCCCTCCAGACTTACATAGTTTAAATTCACTATTTCTGATATAACCACAATATTTTGTATTTGCATGTGTGTCATTGTCCTCTTATACAGTATAAGCTCCAAGAAGACAGGCATCATCTTTATATTTCACCCACTGTCTAATAGACTTCTGCATGCACTAATCACTTTAAAAATGTAAACATTAATTGTTGAATTTAAAATGATCTATGGGGACAGCTATGTGGTACAGTGAGTAGAGCACTGGCCCTGGAGTCAGGAGGACCTGAGTTCAAATCTGGCCTCAGACACTTGACATACTTCCTAACTGTGTGACCTTGGGCGAGTCACTTAACCCCAATTGTCCTGCCTTCCCCCCTCCAAAAAATAAAAAAAAAATTTAAATGATCTATCATTTTATATTTAAATAATATTTAAACAAATAAATATAATTTTACATTTAAATAAATAAATAAGAGGCAGTGTGGTAGAGAGTAAAGAATATTGGATTAGGAACCAGAGCATCTGGTTCATCTCTCACCTTTGTTCTTATATTTAATGCCCTTGTCATAGGCAAGTCGCTTCAGTCCCCTGGATCTCAAATGATGAGGACCTCATAAATCACACACTCCCTTAAATCCATTACCAAGGCAGCCACCTACCTTGCATGTACATGAGACTGAATTTGCATTACTATTTGACCCTCCTTTCCCTCTCTTCAAGTGCTGAGTTTTAAATTGATTTCAGTGGAGGTGGGAATAGTTGTGGTGTCGTTGTTTATTTTTCTAGGCATCCCACCACTCAGCTGCCATATGATTTTAGTGACCAGGAATGGAATGGAACAGAATGAAGTGGAATAACATTTTTAAGCACCTACTTTGTGCTAAGTGCTTTACAAATATTATCTGCCCAATAATATTCCTAATCATGTGGCCAGGTATAGAAGATTTTGGTTCCTGGGTTTATTTTAGCCTTATTTAACTTTAACTAAGTCACTTCACCTTGACTTTAAAATGAACTTAATTATAATGGATGTCAGCAGAGCTCAATTAATAAATGATTCTAAGTTCCCTGCCACATAAAGTGTTACTAACAACAATAGCAACAAAGTATAAGCTTTATTGTGTTGTTTTTTGTATAAAAATACATAGTCCATAAATCAACAAGTATCTGTACTTTATACTCCATTGTGAAAAGCAAAACAAACCAAATAGACAAATTGTAAACAAATTTTCAAATTGTGAGAAATTTTGTGAAGTATAGGTTTATAAAACTATTTAGCCATACATCTAAACTGGGAGACCATGTCAAGTTACCCTTCTGAGTTTCAGTCTCTTTATCCAAAAACTGAGGGAGTTGAACTAAGTAATTTCTAAGATTTTTCCAGATTTGAATCTATGAAAATATAATTCATGACATGAACTTATATAGGCACATCATACCATGGGTTTCTCATTTGTCTTCTGACCTTAAACAAGTCACTATCTCCTTTGGCCTCAATTTCCTTTTCTATAAAATCAGAGAGTTAGGCCAGATTAAGAACCTTCTAGCTCAAAGAGATCAAGAATGTTTTAGAAATGAAAGAGCAATTCTCATAAAATGCACTCAGTCCTCTTTTCTTAATGTTGAGGCAGGTAGGTGGCACAGTGAATGGAGTGGATCCAAGAAGATCTGACTTCAAATCTGGCCTCAGACACTTACTGACTGTGTGACATTGGGAAAGTCACTTAACCTCTGTCTGCCTCAGTTTCCTCATCTGTATAATGGGAATAATAATAGTACCTATTTCTCATGCTTGTTGTGAAGATAAAATGAGATAATATTTGTAAAGTGCTTGCAGATTTTAAGTGCCAGATATGCAAATACTATAAGCATCTCGAACTCAATAATCCAAAACAGACCTCATTATGTTTTATGTTTATTCCATTCCCTATCCATGGTTCTGTCTTATGACTCTTTCTCTTCTCTCTACACCCTAGTTCAGGCCTTCATCTTCTCTCTCTTGAACTAATGTGACAGCTTCCTAATTAGTCTCCCTGACCCAAGTCTTCCCCTTCTCTATTTTATCCTCCATGCAACTGACAAAGCGATATTCCTAAAACATAGGTATGACCATGTCACTCCTCTAGTGAGTAAATTCTATAGGCAGTAGCCTATAGAATAAATATAAAGCCCTCTGCTTGACATTTGTGATCAATAGGAAGCACATCAGTGGCAGGTTGTCAGCAACTGTACTATAAACGTCAGACCCTCAGGGTTACCCTTAGAATCATGAGGAGAGAAGTAGACATCTACCATCTAGGGGATCAATGTGAGTTGGGGAAGTAGCCCGGCGGGGGGGGGGGTTGTTACACAAGGTAGAGTTATTTTAGGAAAGGGGTCATCAGTAAGAAGTGATAGTAATTTTTTTAAAGGAAATAACAATTTAAAAAAATAAAGACAACAAAAAAAGCAGAGAAGCAATCAGAGCAAATGAACCCTGGTGTCAGGCAAAACAGAATGGTTAAGAGATAGTTTAATGGATTTAAACAATTGGAAAAATATTAATTTCTCATGGGTAGGCCAAGCCAATATAATAAAATGACAATTCTACCTAAATTAAACTACTTGTTCAGTGCCATACCAATCAAACTACCGAAAAATAATTTTATAGAGCTAGAAAAAATAGTAACAAAGTTCATCTGAAAAAGAAAAGATCAAGAATATCAAGGGAATCAAAGAAAAAAGTATGAAAGAAAGTGGCCAAGCCATACCAGTTATCAAATGATATTATAAAGCAGTAATTACCAAAACTGTCTTGTTGTGGCTAAAAAAGAGAGTGATGGATCAGTGAAATAGATTAGGTATTTGTAGCAAATAACCATGGTAATTTAGTGTTTGATAAACCCAAAAGATCTAAGCTTCTGGAACAAGAACTCATCATTTGACAAAAACTGCTGGGAAAACTTGATAACGGTATGGCAGAAACAAGGTATAGGTTGACATCTCACACTGAATACCAAGAAAAGGTCAAAATGGGTACATAATTTAGACATAATTTAGACATAAAGGGTGATACCTTTAGACATAAAGGGTGTAGATCTGTCAGATCTACAGAGAAGGGAAGACTTTAGGATCAAACAAGAGACAGCATTGCAAAATGTAAAGTAGATAATTTTGATTATATTAAATTAAAAAGGTTTTGCATAGCCAATTTAACCAAAATTAGAAGGAAAGCAGAAAACCAGGGGGTGGGGAGGGGAGAGTTTACAGCAAACATCTCTGATAAAGGCCTCATTTCTCAAACATGTAGAATATTGAATTAAAATTATGAGAATCAAGTGATTCCCCAATTGATAAATGGTCAAAGGCTATGAACAGGCAGTTTTCAGACAAAGAAATCAAAGCCATCTATATATGGAAAAATGCTCTAAATTACTACTGTTTAAAGAAATGCAAATTAAAACAGCTCTGAGGTACTACTTCACACCTATCAGATTGACTAATATGGCAGAAAAGAAAAATGATAAATGTCAGAGGGAGTGTGGGAAAACTGGGCCACATACACTTTTGTTAGAGTTGTGAACTGACCCAATCATTCTGGCTCAACTACACCCAAAGGACTATCAAACTGTGCATACCTTTTTATCCAGCAAAATACCACTCTTGAGGCAAACTCCAGGGACCTGGGCCTCATGGGAAAGTCCAGTGGCTTTTCCTTTTGGGGTCCAGATCCCATCCCCATCATCCCCCCTCAAACAAATGGACCCAAATTCTTTTGGGGTAATGGCAAAGATCTTGGCTTCTGAAACTGCTTCCTGCTGGCAAGGAGTGTAGAGCTATCCCTGACTGCCTCGAGCAGGTCCCAAAGAGGAGCTTGACTGAAATCGAGCACAGGCTGCACCCAGGGGATGAGGAGGGGACATTGGCTGGTACCCACTGTTTGCTACCAATTGTAGATGAATGGCCAAGACACAAATCTGACAAGTAATTCTGCAGGGCCCAAATATAGGGAGAGGTAAAAGTGTAAGAGCCCCATTAAAATCATTTACATTTGCCCTGCAGGATTATCTGATCTTGTTACTTTCTTAAAAGTTTAAGTAACACTTTTTCAGGTAGAAGTTTTCTACCCTTGGCCAGGGACTGACTTTTATTCCAATTATAACAAAAGATTAGGGAGGTTACTTAAATAATGATTAGGTCAAATAGGTTACTTCCCTCAAAGAAACCTGCACTGAAATTCTCTTCCCCAAACCAAACTTAATTTCAGTTGTTTGCTGTGTGGAATGACTACACATTCAGGTTAAAACAGCCAGATCTCACACACTTGCATTGTGCTTATATATTTTACTGACCACTTGCTCTGATCATAGAAATTTGCTATAAAAAGATACAACAGGGACAAGATTTATACAGGATAAAACATCCTTAGAATTCAGAAAATTCACAGTTTTCAATCATGCAGTTATCAATTCCACCTCATAGCCAGACTCAGGAATAGCCAGGTGGATAACATTCCTTTACAAAGGAACAGAATGGGGAAACTGAGCCAGGAGGATCCCATCTTAGACTGAGGCTCTAATTGTCCTCTCAGCTTTTTCCCAGATGCACACCTCCCACCTGTATCACATTCTCTCTGAGTAGTTTGTGGCATGTCTCTCAGATGGTGGATTACAGACTATTGATTATTGATAGATTATTATGATCCATCAGAAAACTTAAAGTAAAATTAGTTACAGTCCAGGGAATCATATGTTGAGGTTTAGGGGTGCTGGGACCCCAAAATAGAGACACATAGGTCCTGCCCAAATGAATTCAACCCAAGCCTTCTTTTAGTCAAAGAAACACAACGTTTATTAAAAATTGGCCATATTGGCCAGACTCTTAAGGAATCTGAGCACTTTCAGGGAAACAAGATGGATCTTTTATACCGAAAACTGTGGGAATGGAATAGGGGTCTATATAGAATTAAGGAGTGGTAGTCTAGGGCAGGCCAGGTGCAGACCATGAAAGGGCAGTTAATGAACTTGGAAGGGCTGATTGCCCCAGGCAAATGCCAAGGACATATGGGAAAGTCCAGGGGCTTTTCCTTTCTGGGGTCCAGATCCCATGCCTATCACCACCAGGTCTGTATCCCAAAGACATTTTTTTTAAAAGGGAAAAAGACCTATTTATACAAAAATATTTATAGCACCTCTTTTTGTAGTGGCTAAGAATTGGAAATTGAAGGGATACTTATAATGGCCAAGCAAGTTGTGGTATGTAATTTTGACAAGCAGGATGGTTTCAGAAAAACTTGGAAAGACTTAAATGAACCGATGCAGAGTTAAGTTAGCTGAACCAGGATAACGTTGTACACCATAACAGCAATATTATACAATGAACAGTTGTGAACTATCTCAGCAATATGGTGATATAAGAAAATTCCAAAGGACTCATGATGGAAAATGCTATATACCTCCTGAGAAAGAACTGATGGCATCTAAATATAGACCTAAGCATATTATTTTTCACTTTCCTTCTTTCTTTGTTTATTTTGGCTTGGATTTTCTTCTATAAAATGACTAATATGGAAATATGTTTTACATATTTGTAACCTATATCAGGGAGGGAGGAAGAGGAAAAGATGGAATTTGGAACTCAAAACTTTTTTTAAAATGTTTAGAATTGTTTTTACTTAATAATAATAATTAGAAAAAAACTTTAAAAAAAAAGAGATAGCATGGTGTAATTGAAAGAATATAGTCTTGGAAGATATGGGCTCAAAATGCCAGCTCTGCCATTTATTTGCTGTATCAGTTTGAACAATCTGATTCTTATTTCATCTGTCCACCTACCTGACAGTATTTTTATGAGACCCAAGTAAGATAATGTATGTTGAAATAATTTGTAAACCATTGTAGTAGCAATTAGATTTGAAGATCTTTTCCATCCATTAATAGACCATGTGACCTGCTTACATCACAGGAAGCCCAAGACATATGTGGTGGGAGGAGCTTCCTGACAGGAAAAGGAAGTTATGTCACAGGCCTCCCTCCTGATTGTTAGAACTGAACAAGCTGACTTAACTATACTATGAGTTTGTTTTGGGGAAGAAGACCCCAGCAGGGGGTCAGAGAGGTTTTGGGATGTCAAGGTGACAGGCTGTAATATGGTGTTTAAAGTTCCTTGCTGTTATGATAAAGTGGGCTGACTGGCTGTGGGAACCAAACATTTGGTTATAGGATATGGTTTTCTGGTGTCTGAATAAATGTTACACTTCTTTTACCTTCTCTATGGAGAGTCTCTCATACTTTGCGATATAGAACTACATAGACATATTCACAATTATCGTTGATGTTGTGTTTATTGCCTTACTGTTACAATCATTTTATCATAATGCTACAATATATCTTTTGAAGTTATAGAGGCTGATCTCATATAGAGTTATGAGAAAGATCTGGTAGAGAAAAATGGGACCAATAAAGTTAAGATCGTGCTGGGAGAGTAGGATCTTTTTGTAAGTGTTTGATTGAGGGGCTCAGACTTGGAATGAATTTTTATGCTTAGTTTATGTTCATTCATTTATGGCTAGTATAGATATGCAGACATGTTGAATTTCTATAATATCCTGAATATAAAGTTCATGCCTCATATCTTGTAGTGATACCTATTTGTAGTATTGATGTGATAGGAATGCCTTTCAATTTTTACAGTTGTATCCCCTGAAGTAGTTACGGTGTCAAGTATGCTGAAAAAGAAATGTCAAGAACCTTTGCCATCTAGCAAGTATATTTTTAGCATATATTTTGGAATTTGTCTGAAGTGACATTTGCTGAAATCTAGCTGCAGCAGTCATTTTAAAGACTTAATACTCTCAGTTCTCTCATTTCTTTTAGGTTTGTCAGATGAGAATGTTCTCTTTTAAAATTTTCATTTATCTTCTTTAAATACATTCAAATGCTCAGATAGCCATCTCATTTTTGGACTAATATCAAGCAGAGTCAGCAAGAAGATTCACACATTTAGTAGACTCATTTATTCTAATCTTCAGTGACCTTGGTGTTTTTCTCATTCCAAGAATCACTACCATTGTATTTTCTCATCGTTTTCCGGAGTATGAAATACTCAAAGGTAAATTCCTACTTGAACATTATTAATTCAGTATTTTCTATTTGTGTTCAGTTACATGTATTTCACTAAATATTAACATATTTTCAGAATATTTCTTTATTATTATTAAGTAACATATATTGACAACCTGTGCAGATTACTGGCAGACGCACTGTGTAAAAACTAAGAAAGTAAGTTTTGTTTTCTAGGTTTACAAATACATTCATGTTTCTAGCACAGCTAATTTAGTTTTCAAATGGTTTAGTTATGTAGTTTTAGATTTGACCTGAGTCTATATAATAACCATTTTTGTTCAGGTACTTAGTACTTTATGCCTAGATACTGCAGGAACCTCCAATGTGGTCTCTTTGAAGTCAGGTTATCTCCTCTCTAACTCATCCAGGACACTTAGACTAAATTTGATGCTGCTTTCATGGATCTGTGACCTCAATGAGGGGGGTATTCTCTCAAAAAGTACAGATCATAGTCACTCCATGTCTGTCCATTCTGTGCTACCGATTCTTGTCCATATGCTCTCATAAATCTTCCGCAGAGGTTTACAACTTTCTTAAATCATTCTTCTTTATCTCTTGATGTTGGGTAGATACTAATAGAGCATGATAGTTGCCCATAGGCTTTTGCTATCTAACTGGCCCATTCTTTTTTACTGGTCATGCATTTCCTTGATCACAGACATGTTTTAAAACATTCATAGCTCTTTTCTGGTAATATATTGCAACCTGCTCACAACCAACATATACTTATCCATCATCCATTGAATGACTATTAATCCATGGAGCTAAAATATTTTCAAAATTAAAAAAAATTTGTCAAATAAATCCCACGCTCGCAAACTATCATTGATTCCCATTTTGAGAAACAGCAGGGTTTCTTAGACTTTTTTTTTTCAGAGACAATCCCCTTGAAATGAATTTCAGTGGAATGTATAAAGTCTTTTAAGAATGATTTTAAAAATGATTCCCAAGTAATGGTACAAAGTAATAACATTTTGATAGGTTGTGACCAAAAAGCTGACTTTTAAAAAAAAGTTATATTTTTGTATCAATTACCTTCTGAATTTAATAATATTATATAACACCTTAGTGAGAAAAATATGATTGTTTATGATCAATGAATAGGCCTCTTTAAGAAGTGAATCAAGGGATGGCCCCTTTAATAAAAAAAAAATCAAACTGGAAGGGGAAAACCCTCAGAATTGCTGGCCAAAAGAGAAACAGTTAGGCCTCCTAAAAAACCCATTAAGTGGTGCTTGGCAAGGACCTATTGTCCAATCCAGAAGTTCCCGAGTGAATTGGGTTTAAGGCTTGGTCTTTGAGAAAAATCTAGCCAGTGAACCCCAACATAACTAGGTAGCTTTCAGTCATCAAAATTTACCTTCGTTTGGGCAGGAGACCCTCAGGTAAGGGAAGATTAGAAAGGAGGGGAGGGGAGCAAAGGAGAGGACAAGCTGAGTTGCCCAACTGGAACTAGCCAGTTGGGTCCCCATTCAGGCAGCTTGGACAACTCACAGGTTGTGGTTTGTCCTTTGTTCTCAAAGAGGACCACAATATCACAAGGAATCACAAGGCCAATGTAGCTAGATCACAGTTTGTAGAGGGGTATAAGATTGTGAGATTCCTGGAAGGTCAGGAAGAGGTCAGGTTATGAAGAGTTCTAAAGACCAAACAGAAAGTTGATATTTGATCTTGAAGATGATAGGGAGTCACTGGAATTCAATGAGCAGTGTGGGGAAGGGGTGATACAGTCAGAGCTTAAGCCTTGAAAAAAATTTGCCTTGGCAACAGAGTGAAGCATAGATTTGACATGGGGGGGACACTTGAAGCAGAAAGACCAGTTAGAAGTCTATTACAAATAGTCCAGGTAAGAGGTGATGACACCTGAAGGAGGGCTGTGGTTATGTGAGGGGAAAGGAGAAGATGAGAAGAGTGTGTTACCCTAACACAATGGGCCCAGCTACTGCTCAAAGTTAAAAGTGAAAAATGAAAAAGCATTTATTAAGCTCTTACTATATGTCAAATACTATGCTAAGTACCCCCACCTCCAAGTAGCTTACATTTGAATGGGAGGAGACAATACATCATGGGGGAGTGGTGACTCTGGATGGGTGTTTTGGTTTGGAAAGTCATAGAGGACAGCAAGTAGAACCACAGAATAGACTGACACCCTTGCCAACCCTTCCTAGGATGGTTAGCAGTATTGATTTTATTATGGTTCCAGAATTGTAAAAGGATGAACAGAGAGGTATATATCTACTAGAGGATAATGGGAAGATAACCAGAGTATAAAGTGAAGCATGGCTCCTAACCAAATATTGTGGGCACTCAGGTAGTGAAGCACTTACTAATCAGAATAGCTCTGGGCCACAAAGGAGGAGTTTCAGAAATGAAAGGGTTAAGTCCTCCAGAGTTTCTGGTCCAGATGATTCAGCAGGGGATTAGTAAGAAGATAGGCAAGTGTTGGTGGTGAGTCTTATCTCTTAACATCTTTTATAAATATAATAAATATTAAATAAAATAAACATAAAATATAAAATAAAATATAATACAAAATAAATATAATAAATAAAATAAATATAAAATATAAATAAATTTTATAAATCTAACTTTTATAAATAAATTCTCAATAACTACATTCAGAAATATGAAACAATCTATTTAGTAATAATTATTCCCTGGAAAAAATTCTGCTGTTTTGGGTAGCCCATATAAACTCTGAGGATCCTCATTCCAACTTCTACTTTTCCAGATGACCTGGTTCCCTGAGCAAGGCTACATCTTCCCCCTCAGGATTCCAGTCATACTTCTGAAGGATTGGGAAGTGTCTTCAGTGCTGTCAGCTTGAGCCCTGCTTCTGGTGAGTTCTCCCCACTGTTAAGTGCTAATGGCTAGTACCCAAATTTCACCAGTTAACTGATTAACATCAATTAGCTTTTACAAAAGGTTATTTCCTATGAATATATAGTAAGAACAGAAGCACTGCCCATGAATGGCCAGAGGGAGAGGGTCAGGGGATAGGAATGTCACATACTTCTGTTTCTCACATTGTCCTGAGGAAGAGTGGGCTCAAACTTTAAGTAGTAGCAGCAGCAGTAGTAGTAGTTGTTGAGTGATATCCAACTCTTTGTGACCCCATTTGAGGTTTTCTTGGCAAAGATACTAAGGTAGTTTGCCATTTCCTTCTCCAGCTCATTTTACAGATGAGAAACTGAGTCAAACAGGGTTAAATGACTCATCCAGGGTCACACAGCTCTCCAGATTTGAATTCAGGAAAATAAACCTTCCTGATTTTAAGCCTAGTGCTCTATCCACTGTGCCACCTAGTATTTGCTTCAAAACATTTAGGCCTTCAAGTTCACTTTTAAATGTAGCATAGCTGTCTGATGAGTCCTCATCTCTTACTACTGGGCTGGATCCAGCAGGGTGTTTTACAAGACCTCAGCTGCCACCTTATTAATGCTTGGCCTTCCTGGTGTAAACTCTAGCTCCCATATTTCTGTCGATCACATACTTCTTTTGAAGCTCACAAGCTTCCAAGGTCACAGCCATCTCCGATGCTCCTTAACCTGAAAGCAGAACAAAACAAAGAGGCAAACAACAGAGCATGAGCCGCATGTTGACCCCAGCTAGCGTAGGGCCCAACACCTCTTCTCATCCAGAAGTTTACAACTTGTCTCTCACTCAAATGTAGCCAAACAGTAAAGAAGGAAAAAATACATATTGTTTTTAGGTAATGCCTTTTAAATATATTCTTAATTCTAGCTCAGTAGCCAATTGAAAGGCTCCTGTTTTTCATGTGATAAAGGAACTAGAAACAATTAGAATATCTGCACATGCTTTGAATCAGGGAGCAGACCCTTTGATTAGACATCACCGTACTTTTCCAAAAGCAGGCTTTTCAGCTTCTGCCAAGTGGGCTAGCTGTAGGCAGAGAGAGTTTGGTGCTCACTCTTTGAGAATGGACCTCCATTACTCAAAGAAAGAAAAAAAAGCAGAAGTTAACCAAGAAGAAAAGTATAATAACTTAGCTCTGGAGGTAGGGAAGAGCTAAGTGAGGAGAGCCTTTGGTTATTAGATCACATATTTATAGGTAAAAGGGATTTCAGAGATTATTTGGTTCGGGACTTTTTAACCTTTTCTGGATGTGTAGTAGACTCTTTTGGCAATCTGGTTAAGTCATGATTTTAAATGAATAAAGTAAAAAATAAAACACACAAGATTACAAGGGAAACCAATTTTCCTAAAATAAAATTATCAAAAATGTTTCTAAATTCACAGACATATCTTTCACAGCATGACTAATATGGAAATATGTTTTGCATGATCACACATGTAGAACCTATTACTTAGTATTTCAGGGAGGGGGAGGAAAGAGAGAGAGAATTTGGAACTCAAAATTTCAAAAAATGAATGTTAAAAATTGTCTTTGCATGTAATTGGGAAAAATAAATACTATTAAAAAATAAAAATTCACTAACCACATGCTAAGAATCCCTGATTTAGTCCAACCTTTTCTTGTTACAGATGAAAATGGAAACTGGGGCCCAGGGAAGGAGAATGCCTTGTTAAAGGCCCCAGAGTAAATTAATGACAGAGCTGGTATTTAAACCCAGGTCTTCTGACTCCATATCCAGTAACCTTTATACTTTCCCATATTACCTTACTTTTAGAGGTTTTATTTTGGATGTTATTTTGTCAGTATGAGTAAGACAAAGTATAAGGCTAGTCAAGCCTTCAATATAACTTGATTTATTTGCTGAAAACCACTCAGAAATCACTTCCGCATATAGCTATAGTAATTTTGCAGTTTTTAGAATTAGATTTCCTACATCAAATTTTGTTAGATGACTAGTTTTTCACAACTATATCTGCAAATAATATTTATATTCATCAATAACACCAAGCTCTTTATTTTTTGCCAAAATAGGAATAATCTTTATGCATGAGTTAAATCTAACATATTTTATATCTATATCTTAGTCATTTTAATCACAGCTCAAGTTCAATATAATACTTTTTAAAAATTAAAATTATTTAGAATACAAATTAACTCATTTGGATGGTATGATAAAAAAAGTTAATATTCATTTCTCTTATATGAAAAGCAATAGGTAATATTAATAGTTTTCCCACAAGAAGGAGGGTAGTGTAGTTTAAAAAAATACATCGGCTTCGGAGTTAGACGCCCTGGGGTTTAAATTCTTACTTTGTCACTTGTGTGACCTTGGGCAAGTCACTTATTCTTTCTGGGCCTCAATTTTCCTGCATTTAAAATTAGGGAATTGGCATAAATGACCTCTGGATTCTTTCTACCTTTAAATCCTATGACACAAAAGAGAAAAGAACTTAAAGGAAATAAACTCACTATATTATACTAATTTCCCAGGGTATATATAACAGTAATCCTATTTTTCTGAAGAAGCATAAGCTGCTTCAGAACCAGCCTTTCCATTCATTTTCCTATTCTCTTCTCTTTCCTTTTATCCTTTCTACTGCACCACTCCCCTTCCATTTTATATTTCTCTTTTTCTTTTTCACATTTTTCTGAAACCTAGAGTCACAGGGAGGTGAAAATACAGTTCAGGTGAGTGGCTCGAGATAGAAACTATTCTGGGTTTGTTTGTTTTTTTTTCCCCATACCTAATGACCTGAAACACATGTTCATTTCTTTTCCAGTTACTCCCTTACCCAAGGGAAAACAAATTCACCAACATTAGCTTTATTTCATTTTATTGACAACAAAATTGAGAGACAGAAATGTTAAAAGACATGCCAAATGGCTGGAGGTCATAGTTAATTAGTAGTGAAGCCAGAATGAGAACTCAACATGACTAATAACAGCTCATATTTGAATAGTATTTTCAGGTTTAGAAATGATTGTTCTAAACCTGTTTGACCCATCTTGCGGTACGTTTAGGACTCTATCAGCTGAATGTGTAATCAGCATGAGTAGATAACTTTTCATTTCCTTTTACTATAAAGAGAGAGGCAGAATGGTTTTGTGGGTAAAGGAACGAGCTTACAGTAAGAAAGATCTGGGTTCAAGTTCCGCTTCTCATACATGTTAACTGTGTGACCATAGGCAAATCATTTAACCCCTTCATTAACCCAGATGTTTCTCTAACATTGAGGTGCTAACTTGAGTTACCATGCCTTTGCAGGAAGCGAGGTAGAAGGGAGGTGGTTATTCCTAGAAGTTGCCCTAGTCCAATTGCTTTTTTGGATGCCTATCATTTTTATTACCTTATTTAGATAGTAAGAGTAAGTTTTTCAACCTAGCATAACTTCATATAACTAACTTTTGTTTTAAACCTCCATTTTGGGATGGAGTTGTATTAAGGTTTTTCAGTAATAAGATAATTTGTGTGTTATGATGTAGTAAACATATGTGTTCTTAAACAACTTATAAATATATGTGGACTGACCATACATAGGACAGACCACCAGTAGAAAAACATTATGCACAACTTCATCAGTATTTTATGTTATAAACTACCAATGAAATTAAATGGTAAACAAATTAGGTGTGCTCATAGCTAAAAACTGTAAGAAACTTACCAGAGGCTCCATCCAATAGCCTGCTTCTAAATTTCTGGTTGGTGGTTTGTTCTTAGAGGAGACAAACGTTTGTATTGTTTTCATGTATTGGTTAATAACATTTGATTGCATGCATTGAGAAATGTACATCTAATTGGTGTTTCCATTGCATCAGTTAGGGGTAAATCAGCCGTAAGTATGCACTGTGAATTACAATGCTGTCTTTTACCTTAGAGAGGTATATCTCTCTCTCATAGTTAGCTTAGCATGGTTGAACAAGCAGTAGACTAGAAGTCAATAGACTAGGTTTGAGTGTTGGTTCTGTCACTTAGCTCATTTGCTTCTAATACTGTGTGAACTTGGATAAGTCACAACCTTACTGAAACATACAGTCTTTATCTTTAAAGTGGGGATAAAATAATCACCACTATTTCATAGGGTCATGATGTGTTTTTCCGCATAAAGTATTCTCTCATGTATCAGAAGTACTACTTGTTGGAACTCTGATGATATCTTAAAAGTAACTTCTGTTTTCTTCATTCTCTAATTACAATGATTTTGTTTTTATTATATTTTCCTACAGGCTGATTTACTTTTTTAGGTCATTGTTTTTGGCTCAGTTTTCCTTGTTTTATTTACAAAAGACATAAGATCTCTCATTAACAGATCACTGATCTCTTGAGCTCATTTAATGCTAGTTTATCTTTGTTGGTTTAGTTTTACTTCAAGATTACAAACTTTGATTCTGTGTCCTTGAGTATTAGTTTGCTACTGATCTTGCTTTGCAGCTGTCAAGATGTTCAGTGTGTTTGAGAGATCTTTCAGTTCTATTAATATCTTATTTAATATATGTATATGAACAACAACATATGTTAATAGAGCCTGATCTCTTTCTTCATTCTAGGGAGATTTCTTCTGGAGCAGCTCAATGGATTATATTGTCGATTGGTTTAAGCATTAGGAGAAATTTGATCCTAGCCATAAATCTGTACTGCCTTTTCCTGTTTTTAGTGTACACCTGACAGTTTTCACACTAAAAATTATCCCCCTGAAGAACTTTCTAATTTAAAATGACCCTTAAAAACTTAAATTCCTTCTGTTAGTCCATTTATTAAACTTTTAACATATTTCTTTCCTTCAAAGCCTGTTTTCTGCCTGCTTTACTCTTTCTTCTTCACTAAGTAAAAGAATATACTGTACCTTTGGTTATAGGATGAAGTCGTCCTGGAGCAGACAGAAAAAGTTCATGGGTTGTTAACTTGGGGTCCATAAATGTGTGTGTATGTATGTGTGTGTGTGTGTGTGTGTATGTACGCACACATTATATATATGTATATGCATATATGTACGTCTATATGTGTATATAGACACACATAGATTTCAACATATTTGAGTGCCTTTGTAATCCTCTGTATTTGGTGTTGTACATTTTAAAAATTCTGAAAAGGGATCCATAGCCTTCACCAGATTGCCTAAGGGACCCAGACTCACAAAAAAAAAAGTTAAGAACTCCTGCATTAAGTTACTGAACAGGATCAGGGTAGTCCTTTGAGAAGTCATAAAACTGGAATAACTCATGCAGAATGTTTCCGTTTAAAAGGAAAAGTATTACATGTTCAGGGATCTCTAAACAAAGCATTGAAATGACACGTGATAAGAATTTGTGGTTACAGTAGTGTCTTCACTATGATAGAACAGAATGAGGGATAGTCAGCCAAGATACATCTTCCAAATCCCTCTCTTCATATGGAGGGTTTTCAGTGTCAGCTTGCGCTCCCTCATCAATCTATTTGAAAAGCTTTTTTGCTGGTGGGGTAGAGGACTGGGAGGAAAAGCAACCAACAAAACTAGATATTCATTTTTACCTTTGAAGTTATCATCACCCTGACTTAGCCTGGATAATTAAAATAATACTGTTCGCTGACCTCGCTACCTGAGAATTTTTTAAAAATCTTCACATTCTTCAATATACAGGTCAGAGATCCAGCTGTCATAATCCTGCAGAAGAAAGTCTTGCAAGAGTTTAGCAACAGTGGGTACATTTATTCCTCTTTCTTCCCACTTTCCCGTTACCCCTTGCTCCAGGGAGCCCTTGTTACTTGCTTTAGGTATATCCTTTCTAAGTCCTACCTGGGAGCGGTGCTAAAAATATTTTCTCCCTCTGTAGCTCCAAAGGCCACTGTAGTCTGTTAAAACAGAAGTAGGAGACAGCACTAGCCTCCACAGGTCACTACTAATGGAAATGAGGCCTGGAGGTATATGCCTTGAAGCATTAGGAGTCACAGCATAAGAGAAAGCCAATTTAGTGCTTGAGCACCAGTGCCAGAATGCTTTTCAGGAGGGATGAGACCAGGGTGATCTCCAACATTGTCCTGGGGGATCAGAGGGACATAATAGGTGATAGAACCAGATCCCAATTGGAATTTGGCAAGGAAAAGAATACTGAGACTAACCAAAGCCAGAACTCCTAGTAGACCACCAACAGTCTAAGATAGAAAGAATCTAGGGATGGAGGCAGAAAGTGAGGCCTAATATTTCCTTCCCAAAGTCCCTCAATGTCATATAGGTAGCAGCAGCATCCAAGCTACAATGGTGACAGGACCTGTATTAGTAATTAGGGTGGGACTTTAATGTGTCTTTAATTAAGTCTTACTAGGTGCAAAGCACCAGGACCTTTTGCTAACTAGGTGTTAAGCCCCAGGCCCACACCCTTTTGCTGATTATGTGTGAAGCCTTTGGCCCTAAGAAGAGTTTATAAACTCAGAGGTTAGTTTTGTCTGGGGCTCTCACTCACCGGAAGAGTGTTGGTGTGGAGACTCTGGGTAGCTGCTGGAGGCCACCCCCCACCCCCAACCTTGAAGAAAACCCAGATGCTGGTGCTTCTCTTTCTGGTAACTATGTATGCGATGTCTTGATTAGACAAAGCCTGTCTGTTGAATTGTGTTATTTGATCTGTTGATGTTTTCTGTTTGTAATTTCTATTTGGATTTCCTCTGAAGTTCAGGGTGCTGGCTTTTTCTCCTGAACTAAGTGAGTGATATATGTATGTTTGATTAAAGTGAGACTGTTAACTCCTTAAAGTTGCTTTTCTTAGAAAAGCAGATCAAAGAACCTGTGCTGGCAGCTCTTGTTGCTGGTCTTGTTGGGTTCTACATTTCAGCAGCAGCTGCAAGCCGCATCGTTGATACAAGACCAAACAAATCCTAGCCTCCCCATCCAAGTATAGTGGAAGTTAACTTGGGGTTTACTGGCTAGATTCCTTCCTTCCTCCCGACTCATTTTACTCTGAAGCTCATAGATCGGACCACAGTAGGTCCCTGCCCAAGCTCCACTTAGTGGCTGTAATTTGGGCCCTCCTGGCTCAGAGTCAATGTCAATGGCAATTGTTTTTCTTTTAACTAGCAACTCAGAGGGTCGTCCCCTCCCAGTTTGTTTGTTTTTTCCTCTTTTTTTCTCAAAGAGGCCCTTGACTCACTTCTTAGATAGGCCTATTCGCTGAATGGGCATCACCTCACTCAAAGTGAGAACCTGAAAAGACCTTAGCTTGAAAGGGACAGGGTTTCCCATTGTTTCCTGGGCCACCTCCAGTCATGCTGGTGAATATCAGGCCACTGGACCCAGATGACTCTAGAGGAGAAAGTGAGGCTGGTGACCTTGCACAGCCCTCCCTCACTCAAATCAAAGTCAACTGCAAGTCATGTCATCATTTTTCTGATGTCATGATCATCTTGAAAACGAAGGATGAGCACAACAACAATTGTCTGTAGGACTTGTTTAGCAGTTAAAAAATGACTTGTGTTGTTCATGTAGGGCGTTGATTACAGGATTTCCCTGATCAATTTCATCTCTGACAGCATGGTGAACTTTTGCTTTTTGCCTTTCTTCTAGAGTGAGGGTTCTTATCCTGGAATTAATAGATTTCAGGTGCTCTGTGAACTTGAATGAGGAAAAGCTACATCTTTTTTCATTACTTTTAAATGAAATTAACATTTCTTTCGATAATAAATGTAGGCCATCACATGTGGGGAAGGGTCCGTAGGTTTCATCTGATTGCCAAAGAATTCATGATACGCAAAAAGATCAAGAGCCCCTGTGCTATCAAGATCCTTAGAATGGTACAGACCTGGGATTGGAGCTGGATCCTGATAAGAGGAGGCTGATGGGACAAGTGTCCATGTAGGTCATGGCTCAGGGAGGATCAGCATGTCAGCAAGAGGAGAGTTCCTAGATTAGTGTCCCATATCACCTTCTCCCCGCGCTCTCACAGTTGAGGACTTTACTTCATACTTTGTTGAAAAAATAGAAACCATTCACTATGCTCTTATCCTCCCCCATCCCCCACCCCCGCACACCTCACAACCCTTTGATAGCATCTGTCATTCTCTCTTCCTTTACTCTAGTGATGTCTCTGCAAAGGTCATTCCCTTTGCTTTGTTCCATCTCCCCATCTTCTCTTGCAGGTTGCTTTTTCAATCATTTCTTCTTTTCTTTAATCTTCAATCTTTCACTATCTACTGGTTCTTCCTTGATCTCCACAAACCTATCCAAATCTCTTCCATCTTTAAAACAAAAACACTACAAAACCTTCATTTGAGCCTACCATCCCCTTCAAGCTATCATCCTATATATCTCCTCTCTTCCTCATCCAAGTTTTAGAAAAAGTTATCTACATTCTCTGTCTCCACTTCCTCTTATTTATTTCTCAACCAACCTTTTGGATTCTGGCTTCTGACCTCATCACTGAACTGAAACTGCTCCAAAATTATAAATGATTTATTAATTATGAATTCTGATGTTCTTTTCTCAATCTTCTTCCTTCTTGACCCTTCTGCAGTAATTGGCATCATTGACTACCCCCTCGTCCTGTATTCTGTCTGATTCTTCCTACTGGTCTGTCTGTTTCTTTTCAGTCTCTTTTGTTAGATCACCTTCCATGAATAATTCTCAAAGTGGGCATATTACCACCCTCTTTCCTGGGTCCTTTTCTCTCAATATATTCTCTCACCTTATCAAATTCTGCTGATTTGATTATCTCTATGCAGCTGTGCCCCTTTAGGATAAAAAATGGAAAATAATTTTATAAGAAAAAAATAGAGGTATAGAAATAAACTATTTATCAGAATCTTAACTAGCTGAAACTGTACCTTGTAAAAATTCATTTGAACAGGAAGAAAGAAGGCAGAGAAGTCCAGTTGCAGTACAGTTGTAGCAAAGAGTGGCATCCCAGAAAACAATACAACCATAGTTGCAATGGGCAGAGGGTAGATGAAGTAGTGATGAGAACAATTCCACAACAGGGGAGGTTGTGATGGGAGACGTAGGACACTCCTCTGGAGCATTCCACTCAGAGATTGGGGGGAGATGGCCTTGAGAAAGAGGCAAAAGGCAACTGGTGACCGACACAAGAGCAACTGTGCACCAGGCTAGCCATAGGCAAATGGAGCTTTTACCCATGATGCCAAGCCCAGATGGGAGCAGGCCTTTGCGTCACCTTCTGGTTAAAGCTCCATTTGCTCTGTGTTCATTATAGCTTTACCATTAATTCAGTTAAGCATTTAAAAATAGACAAGACAACAACTATTTACTAAGGAACTTCAATGTACAATGCATCATATTAGTTGAATATACAAAGACAAATGGATCAAAAAACATTTATTAAGCACCTCCAATGGCCAGACATTGTGCAAAGTTCTGGAAATAGTAAAATGAATATGAGATAATTCCTGTCTCCAAGGAGCTTGTAGACTATTGGGTGAAGCAATTTGTACAAATATAGGGAAGGTAATTTCCTTCCAGCCTTAGATTAAAGTAATAACGAAAAACCCAGAATGATACCACAAAGTGTAGAATAGGTGGTAAAGAATTTTCCTACAGCCTTACTACAATGTAGTCACACATAATGAGGTTTTAATGTGTAAACAAAATGTATCTACTCCCCCTCTCACAAAGCAAGTTATATATGTTACGGTTTTAATTTACAAACATGATGAGTCTATACCCTAGGAGCCCTTTGTGACCTCTTTGATTGGGTTAAGAAGGAAACAGTGAGATTGACTGACTCTCTTGGGGCTTAATCTGCAATGGTGTTATTGTACTTCACTCTGATCCTAGATACATGCTAGATGAATTTCAGCAGTTACAATTTGGAAGTTGGAGGCAGGCCCTTTTGCCTTTAGTAGAGGGCAGCAAGGTTAGTGGACTTTATCTCTTAGCTCCTCCATTGGACGAATTATCAGAGCTACTGAATATTTAAGAGATAATATATCCATCTAGAAGCTGAGAGACACATCTGAGGATAGATACAGATGTGGAGAGGTAGGCACTTAAGGGAGGAAGCGCCTTCAAAAAGTATAGCCCCTCATAGTGGAAAGAAGTACTGTCTATTGACTCAAGAAAAAATCAGATTCTCAAAGCCCAGCTGATAAGGCTTCCAAACTGAGTGCAACAAACCTAAGTGAAACTATGTGAAGACTCTACAAAGAGGGAAAAGATTTCCAGTATTAGGAGTTGTGAGTTATCCTTTACTATGTGTTTATTCTATATGTGTGCCTCACTATCATTATTGTTTAAGTTTGAGTCCACCCTCCCCAGAAGCAAGTGTGTAGGCTTGTATTTGTGGGGAGTGGAACTCAGACATTTGGGGAGAATATTTTGTACAAACTTTTCTTGCTATACTATCTTGATAAATACTTTTGCTAAATGCGAATTAAAGTCTACAATTTTATTATTAATGGGAAGCACAACGTTGGAGAGGATGGTGAGCCAACATAGTAGGAGTAACCATACACAATATTATCCCTAGAATGTGAGGCAACAATCACTTCTCTGGGGGTCCAACCAGTATTTAAGTGTAAGTTGGGGAATACCCCTATGAGATATACCATATATAAGAAGGTTCAAAATATATACAAAGTAAAAACAAAGTACCTGGGTGGGGGGCATTCATAGCTTGAGTTTATTGAGCAAGGAAGTAACAGTGAGATCTGTGTTTTAGCAAAATCACTTTGGCAGCTGGGTAGAGGACAGATTGAAGAGGTGAGAGACTGGAGGTATGGAGTCCAATTAGGAAGCTATTGTAATAATCTAGGTCAGAGATGATGACATTGTACCTGTCCTATTTGTCTGACCTAATGATGTATACTATTTGTGTTTGTATGTCAAGAATGCTTGAGTATAAAATTCCATTTCAATTTGTCGATGTTAAAAAATACATTTTTGTTTCACATAGCTTAGGTAATAAAACATATTGGCAGAGACAAGGTAAATATTGAATTAGCAATATATATCCTTCGATACTTTTTAAAAAAAATTGTCATAAATTATATTACATCATTTTGATGCTGAATTGTTTTGTTTTGTTTCGTTGATGTGAACTTTGAGTGTTCATTTTTTCCCTATTCTTAAAGTAATAAAATAATTCATAAAATAATTGTGTTAGGATGATGCTAAATTATGTTAGGATCTCACTAAAAATGGGAGACTATAGTTTCAGATGTTTGGGTACAGGGTTGTTGCCTGTATGTATTTCATCATTGCATTTTTGAGTGTAATTGGGTAGTGAAGGTGTGATTATATGATGATTACTTCAGCTATGGGAAGGAAACTATCAGTTTAATAATTCTATCTTAAGATGTACAATTAACTAGATGCTTTTAAGAACTATGGGATTTTCAAAGATGGGTAATAATTCCTTTTGGTTAAACTTTTAAAAACCAACATTTATCTTGATAAAATGAAGAAACTGATTTTTAAAAAATATGGCTAACACAAAAAGCAATTCTGAGAAAAGAATTCCAGATTTATTGAGTACTGGCTCTACCATTGGAGTAAGTGTATAAATAACTTCCTGAGGTCATTCATTTAAAAGACAGCACTCATTTGGATGTGGAATATGGATATTTGTTTTCTTTTATTAAAAAAAAAGTCTGATATAATGAAAAGAACACTGTAATTGGAGCCTGGCTTCAGTTTCTGACTCTGCTACTTATTTTATGTCCTTAGACAAATCATTAAACTTCTCTGCACCTTAATTTCCTCATTAGTAAAATGACTGAGTTAGATTAAAAGATCTCCAAGTTTCCTAGAATCTTATTTTATAATCACAACTTGATTCTTGACATACCTGAAATTGACATACTTGAAATATTTTGTTCTGCCTTTGTGAGATATTGAACTATCACAGAGGACAGATGAGCTTTTCATAGAATCTTAGAATTGTAAGAGACATTAGAACTCATCTAATCCAAGCATTTACCCTATGCTGAAATCTTTTCTACAGTATTCTTGATAGATATTCATCTAGCCTTTGCTAGAACACTACCAAGCTGTATGGGGTATTTAGGGAAGAACAGCACCTCTGGTGTGAGGATTTGCCAAGCCCTTTTCAGGGCTATTAATACACCTTTGGTGTCCACAGCCAGAATGTTCCACTGTTATCCTTAAAATATTAGGAGAACGTGAGTCAAGGACATCTTAGTAGAGTATATTCAGATCAATGAAATCACAGATCCATGAATGCAAAGCACTTATAGTATTCAAGTATTTCCCTGGGCAATTGGCTCTTGAGATCTACCAAGTATGACTAAATTACAAAATCTCAGAGTTGGAAGGAACCTCAGAGGTGTCAACCCTGATAACAAATGACCAAAGAGCCACAGCAGTTCTGCAACTGCTATTAACTCTTAAAAAAAAATACCCTCCAAACAGAAAGCTCACACAGGTTATCGAAACCACAGTTAATGCAAAAAAATAAAATAAAATAAAACAAAATAAAACCAAAGAGATAACATGGTCATAAGCAGAAAGCTTTCTTTATTCCATTGGAGGAAGGAAACTAGACACATGCACCAGGGACCCCTCTAGTAGGAGACCCACTTTAGTGTGAGCAAATCTCAATACTTATACCAATGGCTACGCAGTGAGCTGCAGCCCTGGCACTGGAGAGATAATACCAACAATGAGACAAGTTTGATTCATAGCTGGACTTCATGACCAGAATTGGTACTTGTCCGAGCTCAGAGACTACTTGGTGCTGGTATGAAGTTGCTTTCCTTAGAAAAGCAGAAATTCTGGGATTTTGCTGTGTATGAGATCATCCAGAGGGTAAGCTACAAAGGATTGTTGTTATTCCAAACTCAGGACCCAGATTACTTGCTGGGCCTTAGCTCTGGAAAACAGGGTGTCTCCTAATAGTAAAAAGAGAGGAGTAAAAAGAGGAGGATGGTCTTGGCATGGGGATTGTGACAGAGACTGTCTAATTCAACCTGTACCTGAATATAATTCTTCTCGACAACATTCCAAATATGTGGTCATTTTTCTTTTGCTCGAAGTTACTTTGTCCTGTTGATTCCACCCCTGCAACATCTCTCCCAACTATTTTGACTTCTCTATTCCTACTGCTGTCATATTAGATTCTCATTTTAATCTGTCTAGACTGTTTTGTAGTTTCTTAAGAGGGGTTCCTGTCTCTACTCCCTCTCACCTTCCACCTGTTCATATTACTGACAGAACAATCAACCTTATGCTTAGACTGGGACATTTCACTCTTCTACTGAGTGGTGTACTTCCTACAAAGTCAAGTTTAAACTCCTTTGCCTGCATTCAAAGCCCTTTTTAATCTAGTACCTGGTACCTTTCCATCCTCAACTCTTCTCTATAAACTCTGCATTCCAGGCACATGTAATGGTAATTAAAGTGGGACTTTTTTTACTGTTTTCTCTTTTGGAGTGCTGAGGTAATCAAGTACCTTTGATGAGTCTGGCCTTTGTTTCTTTGATTAAATAGGGAGTGTTTGATGACTTGCTTAAGAAATAAAAAAGCTTGGTTCACATAGGTTTGGGTCAAGTGGTTGTAACGCCTGAAAAGTGTCACATGGTTTTGAGTCTCATGGTTGCAATGCCCTTTGACCCTGAACAAGGTATATAAACTCAGAGATTAGCATTTTGTTTGGCTCTCACTCACTGGAAGAGTGTAGTGATTTGGCCAGACGAGATACTGGGTAATAGCCATTGGAGCCCCATTGCTTTGAAAACCCAGATGTTGATGCCTCTCTCTCTGGTAAGTATTGTGATTTGGTCAGAATGATAAGAAGCCTGCCTGTTAATCTCTGTGTGTTATTCTCTCTGTTTACATAATGTATGCTTGTAATTTCTGTTTGTATTTGCCCTGAAGTTCAGGATGCTGACTTTTCCCCTTGAACTAAGTGAATTATATATGTATGTTTAATTAAAGTGAGATTGTTAACCCCTTAAAGTTGCTTTACTTAGAAAAGCAGATCAAAGAATCTGTGCTAGCAGCCTTCCTGTGTGCTGGCGTTATTGGCCTTGCGCCTCCACAACAGCCACTAGCAACATTGTTGTTATAGCACACCAAACCACTTTTTTCCCAAGAAAGTCCTGTGTTCCTACCCCAGCATCTTTGCTCATACTGTTCACTGTCCTTGGAATGCCTCTCTACCTCTCTTTGCCTCTGGAATTCCTACCCATTCTTTAAAATCCAACTCATAAGATCATAAAATTTAGAGTTGAAAATAACCTTTGAGATTACTTAGTTCAGTTCCAAGTTCCCATTGTTATTTAGAATACTAACATTTCACTATAAACTTGACATTGAGCCACATGGATATAGTTCCATAGAAGCTTAGAGGTAGAAAAATCAAGAGCTTCAGAAGTTATAAAGCTTAATCTGTAAATGAACAGAAATCCTCTTTATGGCATTCTCAACAAGTGGTTATTCAGTTTTAATTTGAGGACCTTAATGCTGGAGAATTTACTTCTTCCCAATGAAGTACATTTTGGGCCAATTCTGTTAGGAAATTTTGCTTTATATCAAATGGCAATTGGCTTCTCAGTAACTTCTGCCGTCTCACCTCCCTAGTCCTAGACAATATACACATTATTTCATCTTATTTACTGATCTCCAGACAGCCCCCTGGCTTTCCAAGGGTGTTAGGGTCCCTTGACACTAGCCTGTCCTAAGAGGAGAAGGAAAAGCTCAAAAAATGTTGTCAAGGACTGTGACAAAGAATCATCATCACCATGATTGCCATTATATTATTGTACCACAAACCCGTTGCATGCACACAGGAACTGTCCCTATACATCCTACAATATACTGTATAGCTAGAATACACACAACACAGAAAAACAGACACACAGAAAAATCTATTTACATAACAAGACTTTACAGAGCTGCTCTAATGGGTCATGAAGATATCTCACTTGGCTCTTTTACTTTCCTTCCCTCCAAGACATACCTTCCCTTCTGCCAAATATTCCTACTTTTGTTAGAGGTGCCACTATTTTGTCAGCATTCCAACTTCATGAGCTCAGCAGTATCCTCAACTCCTTACTCTTTCTCATCCCACAGATCCTGTCAGTTTGCAAATCTTGTCATTTTTATATCCACAATCTTTTTAACGTGCAATCCCTATTCCCTACTCACACAGTATCACATCAGTTTAGGCCCTCATTACCTTTCATCTAGGTCATTGCAACAGCCTCCTAATCGGTCTCCCTGCCTTAAGTCTCTCCCTACTTCCATCTATCCTCCACAAAGCTGCCAAAGTGATTTTCTTTAAGTGCAGATCTGACTGTGTCATTACCCTGCTCAATAAATTCCAATGGTTCCCTATTGCTTCTAGGTTGAAATATCAGCTTTGCTGTTTGGATTTTAAAGCCCTTTGCAACTTGGTCACAACCTAATTTTCCAGCCTCAATATAAACATATGACTATTATAAATAGATTATATATTTATGTTATAAATATATATTGTATATAACTATATAAATATAAACTTCTCTTCCCAAACTCTGTGGTCCAGACAAACTGGCAACCTCTCTGTTTGGTAAACACAACATCTCCTGCCTTTGTATCTTTGTTCTGGCTGTCCACCTCCCCTGCCAATACCTAGATGCAATCCTTCCTCACCTCTGCCTCATAGAATCCCTTATTTCCCTCAAGATGCTGCTTAAGCATTACCCTCTTGTAGCTGTTGGAATCCACCCCTGACCCCATCATCTGCTGGCACCCTCTTTCTCATACTATCTTGCATTTAAATACCATGTATTTATTCCATATATGCTTAAATATGTAAGTGTTGTCTCTGAGATATAATATAAGCTCATATATAGCAGGGATTATTTGGGGGGTTTTTGTCTTTGTATTCCTAACTCAGTGCCTGGCACATAATACGTGTTTAATAAAGGATTATTGATTGTTTGACTAGTTGTAAGCCACAATACGTAAGCCATTTTGGAGATATCAAAGCAGAGTTCTGAGTCTCCTTTGCTTCATCTTTTCCTTTTAGGTAACCTCAAGGTTAGTGCCTGGGGTAGCAATTAATGTCTGTTTGCTTTCATAGCTCAATTGCTGTGCCTCTCTCATTGTAGTATCTTGGATAAGGGAGAGCTCATAGCTAGGATCCAAGTCAGAAGCTGAGGAACCAGGTAGGCAAGCTGAATACAAAATCAACAAAATCACGGAAATCACAGAAAAAAAATCAAGTTGTGATCAGAGATAAGGCAGAGCCAATCATGGATGAGCAGCCAGGCAAAAATACTGAGTCAAATCAACATAGGCAAGGACTTTGCCAGATTAGGTACCTTTTGAGAGACTAAAGACCATAACTACATAAGTTTCTAGAATTACTTTTCCCCTTTTGAGATGTCTACTCATCTCCATCCTTCTGGACTTCTCCTTATCTCCATGGTTCCTGAAAGACTACTAACAGAAGTTCAGAAATGATATCTAATTTCTTTGGTTCCCCAGGATTTAATTTTGTTTGGCCTTGGAGGCTGTGGACAAAAAGAGAAAGAGTAGCATACGTCTCCCTTCTCTCTAGAGAGAGGAAAGATTCCATTTTAAAAAAATATCAACAGCCTACTTAAATCAGGGAGTAGCATGCCTGCCTTTTTTGGCTTAAATTAATCCCATCTCTGTCCTTTCTGCTAGGATGATAAAAACAAATAGCTGAACCCAACTAAAAACAACTCAACACAGACTAAACGCAGATAAGCATGCCTTGCGAGGCCAATGTAGTCAGAAACTGTTTTTCTAAAAGTATAAGAAGTCTCCTTCAAGCCCTATTGAACAAATTTCTTTTTTTTAAAGAGCGCCTCCATGGAGATGAGGAAGAGAACATAGAGAACTATGTCTACGTGTCCCTGATTAAAGATTTATGATGTTGACTTGTCTCCCAGTGGGCAAGTTGTGGTTATTTCCATGACAAGTATGCTATTATTTAAAGCAGCTAGGTGATTTTCATTCATATTTTACACATCTTCTAATATATTTTGGGCTTTCTATCTTCACTATGCTTGCACTACACTTTGAATATCACTCACCTGGAAAGGGAGGATGTAAGCAAACTATCAGTTAGTTTCACTTTCTCCTTGTCATCTGTTATCATACTCTCGATAGTAGCTAGTGGATAGAGTGCTGGGCCTGGAGTCAAGAAGAGCTGAGTTCAAATCTTGCTTCAGATACCAGCTGTGTGATATTAGACAAGTCACTTAACTTCTGTTTGCCTCAATTTCCTCATCTGTAAAAAAGGGTCATAAGAGCACCTTCCTTGCAGGGTTGTTGTGGAGATAGAGTGAAATAATAGTTGTAAAGTGTTTGGCATAGTACCTAGCACACACACACACACACACACACACACACACATATCTATACATGTTATTATTGTTATTATTACCTTTTTCTGGTAGGATATAAGTGCCTTGAGAGCGGGAGTTGTCTCACTTTTGTATCACTCACAGTGCCTGGTTCATAGTAGATACTTAATAAATGCTCATTAATGAATTAACTGATTAACGGATCCAAGAGCACAAAGGTATTATTATATAAGAAGAGTAGAAGACAAACTGATAGAATAGATAGGCAACAGTATCCTACTGGCCCATGAACCTCTTCATGATTTGGTGGGGAGGGAGTGGCAGGGGAAGGAAAGGCTCACATGTGTGCTTACATGATGACCACACACTAAAACAGAAAAATAAGCTGAAAAAAAAATACAATTCCACAAAGCACATAGAGGTTGAAAGTTGCATGCTAGTCAGGTTCCTTTCATCTGTTCTCAAAATCTCATTTCCTTTGTCATATTACAATTTTCACACTAAAGGAAAAGTTAATATATTCATTTATTCAAGTCAGAGTTATTATGTTTAATGCTCACTCTGAGTGAATTGATGACAGTATGTCTTAAAATATGAAAGTAAAAAAATTCACCAGATGCTCTGCTTTTATATGGTCAACATATCAGCAAATGCAAATAATACATGATCACAGTAATGCTGGGGAGGGGGGAAGAGGGGTGAAAAGGAAGGTGGAATGATGCAGAAGAAAGGCGCAATTAAAGAGAGTTAGAGAAGACTACCTGGAGGAGAAAGGTTTTAAGTCAAGTTTTAAAGGCTGGAAGAGATCGGCATGGCTGCCTACTGTTTTTGCTCCATGAACAATCTAGGACTTCAACAATCTAGATTTAAGGATCTGAAAGCAGATAGAATCTTCCTAGAACAGGGTTCTGATCACTCACTTTCCTGATCCAGATCCTTTTATGTCTCCAAACTGCCAACTCCTTAAACCCGAAATTATGATAGTGACCTCAGCCTGTCTTGCCATCCTCCCTTATGTTCCATTACTATCCAAACCCTATATATAACTGGTATTTTAGTTAATTCATACTAGTCATCAGTCTCTGAATGCTTCTTATGCTTTCCTGCCTCTACAATATTGCATCCTTCAAATGTCACTTATTCCATAGAGCCTTCCCTGATCCCAACTCCCCTCTGTTCAATTCAATCCTGTAAAGCACTGTCCTAGGTCCTAGAGAGACAGGAGCGTAATGGAAATGTGCCATCAAAAAGCTCAATGTTTTTGTCTTTTTCTTTGTACCCTTCTTAAAGTACTTACGTGTTAACTTTTACAATTAGAGACAACTTAGTACTATGGATATCTCAGTAGATACCATCATTGCTCATTTGATCTGGGTCTTGGCTTTCTCATCTATAAAATGAGAGACCACTTAAATTAGGGTATCTTAACATGCAGCTGATGAACTTGATTTTTAAAAAAATTTTGAAAATTTTGTTTTAATATAATTGGTTTCCTTTGTACACTTAGGTATTTTATTTTATGCATTTAAAACATTATTCTGAAGAGCTCATAGGCTTCACCAAACTGCCAAAGGGGTACATAATACAAAAATGGTCAAGAACTCTTGGCCTAAATGAATGAATTTACTATACTATAAACAGAATACAACAAATATAAAAGCAAGATAACCACTGCCCTCAAGGAGTTTATTGTCTAATAGAAGACCATGCCTATATGGTATAGTGGCCAGGGAAGGGTATTTTGGTCTGGGAAGTCACAGGGATAGTGAGTGGAACCACAAGGGAATTGATTGACATACTACTCTGTCCAGTAGCTTTGATAATAATTGAGTTCATTATGGTTTCTAGAGCAAAAGGGAAAAAGAGGAGGTGGTAGGTGCACAGTAGTAATGGAAAGAAGATGGCTGGGGCACATGGACATGACTGGGTCTAGTGTGATATAGTGGGTCATTTGAGTTTGGTCTCCAGACCTCACCAATCAGGACAGTGCTTACCCTAGAGTGGAGTTTAAAACTGAATGGATCTCCAAGGTACCTTCTAGTTCTAAATCTATGATCATATGATAGATAGTCCACCTAGTTGTTTCTGTCTAGTCATATTGCTCCAATTAGACTGTAAGTTCCTCAACGTCAGGAGCTATGCCTTATGATTCTTTGTATCACATACAGAGGCTTAGCACAGTACCTCACATGTAGCAGGAGTTTATATATTATTTATTGACAAAATGACCTCTCTATTTGTCCAACATGGTGAGAACAATCTTCATTTTCTCTTGACATCACAAAGTAGCACATGGGTTGTGCATCAGTTGTCCTTAACTCTTGTCAAGGTGACCAATCCATCCTTTTTCACATTCATTAATAAATGTTGATTGATTAATATATTTCTTTGCTGTATTCAACTTCTTCATAATTCTTTATAATGTGTTATAGCCTGCATATGTCCAATTTTACCTTTTCATTATCTTCTGGGGTATCTTCAGTATGAAATTTTGAGAGACCTGAGTGTTTCATGACTCTGAGCTATAGAACCCTGATAAGGATTATGTTGCTCTTATGTTTGCTGAAAATTCACCATTTTAGTATTCCAATCTGTCTTTTTCAAATTATCTATTTATATAATGATATCTTTCATAGGGATATAAATCAACCACTTACAATGCACTTCCACAATATATGATTGTCAACATGGAGCTGTTGATAGAGAGCTATTGGGGAGCCAGGATAACTTGGGTTCAAATCCTGCTTCTGACACATACTATTTGGGTAACACTGGTCAATTCTCTTAATCTCATAGTGCTCTAGGCCTCTCTCTCAGATTATAAATGTGTCTTTGAGGGAGTTTTCTTACCAGTGACTTCCCCAAACCAAGAAAATCACAGATATATTCCCCATAACGGTTTTTTTTTCTTTAAATGCAGCTTTTATTTTATGTTCTTTCCAATTAACAAGCATTAATCCAGCCAGTTTCCTGGCTTTGTTTAGCCTCAGCTCCAATCCCCATAATGTTTTACAATCTGTTATCTTATTTGATTTTCACATAAACTTTAATAAGCCTGATAGGAAATATTTCTTCCATTACAGATGAGGAAACCGGCTGAGTAGTTAAGTGACTGTTCCTTAGAATTCAGACTCAAGTGAAAGTGAAGACCAGATGTTCAAAGCCAAATCTACAGGTTCAGACACCAAGTTCCTTCCCACTTCACTTCACTCTACCTCACTGTCCTTAACTAAATCCCACAGTCCCTTCCAACAACTTTTACCTAGAAAGATCCCTCCTGTAAAGCTTCAGTGGGAAAGCTTCTGGGTGAGGTCACTTATCCATTTGAGTATTTAGATATTTGAGGATAAGCCCAGAAAAGAAAGAGCCCAAATTAATCAGGGAGAATTGGATGAGCCCTCAAGGATGGGCAGGGATGTTTATGATCTCATCAGTTTGGACAGTCCCAACCAATAAGCCTCGTTTTGGTTTTCTTTTTTCACAATAGCTTTTCCCAATTACCATAAAAAGCTTAATGAGCAAGTATTTAATACTCTTTCAGATCACCCTTGAGAAGCTAAACTTTGAGGTTCCTTAGACTTACAAAGCTGCAGCAATTAGATGTAATAATCCTATGATCACATAGCCTAGAGTCCCAATTGGAAAAAAAAATTGTGCAAAATACTTATCTTTTATCAGACCATGGGCCCCAATATTTGGTTCAGGAGATATGGTCTTTACAGATGCTTAGAGGTTCAGTGTACAATGCACTGGGACTGGAGTCTGGATGACTTGAGTTCAGATCTATCCTCAGACACTTATTACCTATGGGACCCTGGGCAAGTCACTTAACATCTCTTAATTTCCTCAACTGTAAAATGGGGAGAATAATAATAAGCACTTACTTCAAAGAGTTGTCCTGAGGATCAACTGAGAAAATATTTGTTAGGTGCTTAGCATGGTGCCTGGCATATAGTAGATGTTTAATAAATGCTTATTTTCTTCCTTTCCTTCTTTCCCGTACATAGATTCATCACCTTGAAGCCATTACAGATTTAATGATATACCAATCAAAGTACTAAAGGGATATTTTGTAGACGGACCTAGATAAAATAAATAATACACATCTGGAAGAACTAAAGATCCATAATATTAAGGGAAAATGGAAAAAGGTATGAGTTAAAGGAGACTAACACTAACACTTCTAGACCTCAAACCATATCATAAAGCAATAACTATCAGAACCATTTGGTATTGGCTCAAAAACAACAACGACAAAAAAGACTAGACAAGGGATGATCAGAAATAATGGAACTCAATAACCCATTTTTTTGATAAATCCCAAAATATATATAATTTAGGAAAGAACTATTTGATAAGAACTGCTGGGGAAACTGGGAAGCAGGCTGGCAGAAATTAGGCTTAAACTAACTTACACCATATTCCATAAAGAATAAATTCAAAATGGAATTTTGAATTGCAATTGAAATTTAATACAAAATGTATTAAAGATCATATTATTTTAAAAAATAGAAAAGAAGCAGATCTATGGATAGGTGATAAATTCTTCTTAAAAAAAAATCAGTCCATTCTAACCAGTTTTTTAAAATCTTAAATTTTAAAACAAGTCTTGTTTCCTTTACCTTTTCAGTTATGTAGCTAAGTTCCCTCCAAGCAACATTTCTATAAAGATCAAAGTAACAGCCTCCAAAGAAGCAGCAGAAAATTGAATGGGAACAGGTAAAAGTACAAATTAAAGTCCCTTCCACAAGTCACAGCCAAATTATTCAGAAAAAATAAAAGGTCTGTTCATTTGACATTTAGAAAGATTAACATCTTTATATTTTAGTTGCAGGGTTGCATTGGTATTAAGAAATAGAAGAGGGATTTTTTTTGTTTGTTTTTTAATTTTGTGGCATAGGTTCCTCTAGAAAGAGAAGGAGGAAGAGGAGGAGGAGGAGGAAGAAGAAGAAAGAAAGTACCTAGGGGTGTTAAACTTTCAAAGTTTGACCTCAGGTAACACAGTGATCACATTCCTTAACTCTATGTGATGACTGGCACTAGCAAAAGAATTACTTTTAAAATACATCTTATCCTATGTTGTAAAATATGGTCAGGTATTTCAATTAGAACTACAACTCTCTTAAAGGTTCCTAGAAGCTCAAACTCAGCCTAACCATTCTTTCCTTATAATTAAGAAGCAAAGTACATTTTTATACTAGTGACTAGATTTGTTAATATCTGTTCAGCAGGCCTCTACCTGTCCTGCATGTGGGAACTCGACTCCAGCTGTCTGTCCATATCTCAGCATGTTATATGCTACCATGGAAACATACAAAGGAAAAAAAAATCTTTACTCCAAGATTTATTTATTACATTTCTCAAATGACTTTTTTCCTCAGAGCCCTAGTAAGATTTTAGGGACTGCTATGCATTTCTGCATGATCTCCCATCATCTGGAAATGCTAAGAAGGACAGCTAATGAGTCCTAGAGCTTGAATAAAGAGATGTGATGACCCCATTGAGTGAAACATTTGTGGTCCAAAGCCTGGTGGAGAGGTGCAGTTCTAGGAGGAGGAGGCAGGGCAATATTAACCTCTGCTTGAGCACCTCTAGGAGGGACATTAAAATAACTGACAGAGGCTTCTTCTGATGCTGCTAGAGTAGTGAAAAGAGATCCAGTAAGTCCTAGAACAAGCTTTAGTTTAATTCTAGACTCTGTTGTTACTTCTTTTTCCTTTTCTTTTCCTCTGGCTTCCCAGGATCTTCTTCCTTTCACATTAAGCTTATGTTCATTTACAATCAGTTTGTTGAAGGATTTCTTAGCATCCATCTTTGCAGCTTACCTTGTGGCATGCATGAGAGCATCCTGCTGCCTCTGTGCTACCATTATCATTTGGAACTTACCAAACTGATAAAAGTGATTTCTGAGATCAGTCTCTCTGATAGTATCCTCCAACATAAGTGGTATGGTATGGTCTTACCATCTGGTGGCATTGCTGAAGCCAATTTTAGAAGCTTGAGTGCCCTAAGATTATTATAATAGTAATCTGTGATATTCTGATCAGCAAGGGGATCCTCAGCATCTGTAGGTTTCTCAGGTCTCTGTGGACAGTGTTCTCTTTGACATTCTTTTTTAATCCAGAGGGAACAAATGTGAAAATTATTATTATTGTAGAAAGTAGGCGGTCCAAGCAAATTTGAGCTGCATGACACTGGTAGCCTTCCCAAGAACACCCATTGGGTGAGTCTCATCAAAATTAGAAATCCCTCTCTCAACATTCTGGGTGTAGTTTTCTTTATTCATATTAGAGTTAGACATGATATCCTTAAAGGACAATCCTGAATCACAGACCTGAATAGATAAACTATATTCTAGGTCTCAAAGGTAGGTATGACAAGCATTTTTTTGCCTACTGCAAGTTTGACACATGAGTCTTCTCAAGATGCAAGTGAACTCTATGAATGATATGGCATACATTTTGCATTCATTTCCATACTTCTGTTTGGTCATCTAGGTATTGGGATTTTCTTTCAAGGCGCATCTGACAGAACTGGGAAGTTCAAGCCCTCCTGCTTTTGCCTGTTGTAGGGGTTGGAGCTCAGAGAAATAGCCATCTTAAAACGTGAGTGGGTGATAAATTCTTAAATAAACAAGGGAGAGAGGCAATTATAAAAGATAAAATAGGTAATTTGGATCACATGAAATTGAAAATCTTGAACAAAATTATTACATCTAGGATAAAGCATGAAATAATAGACTGGGGGAAAATCCTAGCAAAATTTGTGGATAGGGGTTTAGTACCCAAAATTTATAGATAGCTAACAGAAATATATGATTGATTAATTGACTGAAATATATGAACAAAACCCATTATTCAATAAATAAAGAGTCAAACTATATATACAATTGGATTCCTTGCTGTTGCATGAACAAGACATTCCATCTCTTGACTTTGGACATTTTCTCTGGCTGTCCCCCATGCTGTGTCTCCCTGTTCTCCCTCTTTCAGCCTTTCCTGGCTTCCTTTAAGACCCAATTAAAAACCTATCTTCTACAGGAAGCCTTTCCTAACCCCTCTTAATTCTAATGCCTTTCCCTCTCTTATTTTCTATTTTTCTTGTACGTAACTTGTTAACACACATTTGTTTGCTTGTTGATTCCCCCACTAGACTGTGAGCTTCTTGAGGGCAAGGACTGTCTTTTGTCTCTTTTCTTCATCCCCAGAGCTTAACACAGTGCCTGGCACGTAATAGGCACTTAATAGGTGTTTGAAGACTGATCCACAAATTGCTAATAATAAGGGGAATGCAAATCAAAACAACCCCAAGATTTCACCTCACACTCAAGAAAATTGTCAAAGATGACAAAAGATGTGAATAGTTTATGTCAGAGGAGTTGTAGAGAGACCAGTACACTAATCCATTTTTGGTGGAGTTGTAAATTATTCCGGCCAGTCTTGAAAACAATTTGGAATTATACAAATATAGTGGCTAAATTACTGAAGAAGGAAATAGCAAACCACTCCAGCAGCTTTGCCAAGAAAACCCCATAGACAGTATTGGCGTAATATGGTCCACAGCATCACAAAGTGTTGGACAGGACTGAACAACTGAATGACAAGGGCAGCTAAATTACTCACTAAGATTTTAGCTGAAAACAGTTTAAGGTGTTAATGTTCTAAGAGTATTTAAATATTACCATGTAATTTTTTAAGATGCCCACAAACTTCCAGATCCAAAGAACCAATCACTAATGATGGGTTTTTAAGCAAGGAGATGGGGATTTCCTTGAACCCTCAAATCATATCCCATAGATCCTTGCCCTGTTCATCTCAGTTGAGGAAATAACAACATACTGAGTTGCTTTTTTTCCTAGTAGTTACATTGGATTCACAGTATCTCATTTAGTCCCCCAGTGACAAATGGTGGTTATAAAAGGATGGGAAAGAGAAGGGAAGGAAATAAACATTTATTAAGCACCTACTAAGATGCCGTGTTCAGCATTTTACAAATATGATCTTATTTGATCCTTACAACCACTTGTGAGGTAGGTGTTACTGTAACCCCATTTTACAGTTGAGGAAATTGAGAGAGACAGAGGTTAAATGACTTTCCCAGAGTCATACAGCTGGTAGGTGACTGAGGCTGGATCAGAACTCAGTCTTCTGGACTCCACGTTCAACACTCTAACCACTGTGTTACCTAACTGCAATGGATTAGAGGTCTAGAATTAGAGGTACAGTCTTCAGCTATAGACCAGAGAAGAATTTACTGGCCCACACGGAAATTAACCCCTAGAACTTGATCTCATTAGCATCAAACTTTTACCAAATGAAATAACTAGATACAAACCTTTACTACCTTTTTGTTTTTAAGACTCATTTGAAGGGGAAGGAAATGATATCAGCATTATATAACATTTTCTTATGTTAATCTCCTAGAAGTTGTTTTAAAGAAACTTAATCAAGTTTTCTAATTTTTGGAATTGTGTTATCTTATATCACCAATACTATAATCTTGACAATAAAGTAATTGTTAGAGCCAAAGAGTGAGACAAAAATGAGAAAGAATCCACTCTTTCCCCTATCACAAACTGAAATGTTGAAATGAGAGTGCCTTTAAAATAAGATAATTCCAATATAATACATTAATATTGAATAATGCCTGTAATTCATTTTTTGGGGGGGTGGGGAAGGGCAGACCTATGATTTCTCTTGCATGAGGAATTCCCAGTGTGGATGGACATTCCCTCTACCAATGCAGATTAGCAACTAATCTTCAATTTATAGTAGTAGAGACTTGCCTGAGGGCATAAGAAGTTAAGTTAATGGTCACTAAGCCAGCATGTGTCTCTTGCAAGATGTACAAATTTCGAGACATCTCCACTCCAAATGATCATATGGACTTTTGGTGCCCAACCTGTGGTAGAGCCTTCTGAGCTCATATTGGTCTGATTAGCCACAGTCAGACACACTGTACCTTGACCCCAACATAGTGATGTCCTTTTGGTCCTCTTGACTTATCCAGATTGTGCCCATACTGTAGGGCACAACTCTGAACCTTCCTGCTCCATAAAGCCTTTCTAGGTTATTCCAGTTCACAGTGATCTATGCTATCTCCAAGGTTGTAAGCAGCCTGAGTCATTTAGATAAATTGCCCTTTTGGGGATACCCTATCATGGAAGCTTCCAGCCCAACCCAGTTACATTTCTGTCTTACAGCTATTTCTGGAGCCCCATTAGTACAAAAATATTGCATACAGCCCTAATCTCAGTATTCTTCATTCTTTATGTTAGCCTTTAATTATATGGTAGCTTACATTGTTTTTTAGCTATTTTATATGTAAATAAAAATAAATATATGTATATACACATATGTTTATATATGCAAATATACATATGGATGTATGTCTACATGCAGTCAACCTTCAACTTTCATGGGAGAGTAACATTTCTAGAAAATGGCCAAAAGTAAAACATGTGAATGTTGATACATTGAACCTTTGGAAAATAGAGGGTTAAGTTTCTGTGACCATCGAAAACTGTGATCTTTTGCTAGAGACTGCTGAAAATACACTTTTCCACATACAATTCTTTATAACAAAACATTAATTTTAATAGTACTTTTCCTAACAGTAACCATGAAATAACCTATAAAATGCAGTATGCAATTCTAACATTGCAATAGAAAAATTGATTTCAAAAATATTCACTTTTCATAACACAGAAAATCTGTAGTACAATAAATACGGCACAGAAAATAAAATTCTTAAAACAAACATTTTTAAACCAAAATCTTACCTTCCACTGTGTCAGATGGCAATGTGAGGCATTGTACTGTATACTGTACTGCTCTAAATCTCTCTGCCTTGGCTGCCCTCTGAAAACCGAGGGAGAGGCTGCTGGGACTTTAGCTGCTGCTGTCAGAAGTCTCTGAGACTGGTGAAGTCTCAACATCATCTCCAACGCTATCCTTCACGGCTGGTGGATGGCGTTGGAGATCATGAAGGACACACCAGCTTGAAGTACTACGTCAGCAATGTCTTCGTTGTGTGCTGTTTGAGATCCTTAAGGGTCTTGGAGTGAATAAGACCAGTGAAGCACCTATTAGGATACCAGCTGCTCTACAGACTTGAGTACCATTCTAACATTGTTTTCTCCGTTACACATAACTGCAAATGGGTGGGTTGCCAATATGAAAGTGAAAATGAACTTACTAATGAAATCATGAGAATGCTTGACTTCACAGAAGTTGAACTTTGAATGTGGAAAATCAACTGTATAGATACACACACATTTTGTTTCCTAGGAGGATTATAAGCTCCTTGAAAGTCAGATAACTAGGAGTGTTTGCATTTTAGCAATTACTACAAATTATAGCTGAGGCAAGTGAGATGAATCATGCTCTCGGTTTGATTAGAGGTGAAGAGTAGGAGCAAGGTCGGTTAGGGGAGGACCTAGGTGCTAAGCCGTGTGGTTTCTATGCTGTTGAAAGACTGCAAGTGTGCTAGTTCTCTTTAAATTTATACCTCTCTGAATTTGGAATGCTTTAAATTCAATTCTCTGGTTAAAAAAGATCCCACCTGAGCTATGTTTGTGGTGGTATAGTCTTTTTTTCTCTGTCATTTCACCTACCCTCTATCTTGTATATACCTGGTTATTCACCTGTTGTCTCCCCCATTGGTGTGTGAGTTACTTGAAGGCAGGGATTATTTTTGGCTTTCTTTATATCCCTAATACTCAGTGCCTGGTACATCATAAGCAATTAATAAATGCTTGTGGATATACTGACCAATTGTGCTTAAAAAAATGCTTGAATTGAAATCTTGTTGCTTCTGAGGTCTCTTTTGATGGGAAAAGGAATTCCACTATTGTCCTTTACTTCCATTGAAACTATTTTCTTAATCTATCTTCTCCAGGGCCATCATAGCTTCTCCTTTTCCCCTAAGGCCTTTGCATAACCTATTTTCAGGTATGATTGAGGCAAGGAGGGATTCAGACTTCTTCGGGAAGGCCAAGGATAAGAAAGCGTTAGCTGTTTTTCCCACTCCCACAGTGGTCCAAAGGGATTTCTAAAGCAGTTGGAAAGAGGCCAAGTTTGCTGGCAGAGCCTCAACTGGTGCCTTTAGTACTACTGCGGTACCAGCATGATGAAATAGCCTCCAATTCAAGGCTTATCCTCCCTACGCCCCAGCCAGAAGGATATCCCCAGAATGGGAACCCATGACTCACCAACCGGTGAACCTTGTAATAAAAACGAGTGTAGACTCTGAGTATTGTCTGAGAATAAATACTGACATAGGCCTTGTTATTTGTTGTTTCAGCGAAGTGCCCTGAGAACTTACAGAAGTAATAAGAACTGCTATCTATATAGCACTTCAGGTGTTATCTCCATTTAACAGAAGAGGAAATTGAGGTTGAGGGAGGTAAGTGCTTTACCCATGGTCACACAAGAGACATCAGAGTCAGGATTTGAACCTAGGTCTGAGGTTTGCAGCTTTACCTGGGCTGCCTTCAAGTCTCAGCTAAAACTCTACCTTCAAGAAGCTTTTCCTGGTTCACATTATTGGTGATGCCTTCCCTCTGAGATTACCTCTGATGTACCCTGTATTGGTGCTTTTTTTGCACGTAGTTATTTCATGTTGTCTTCCTTGTCAAACTCTGAGCTCCTTGTGATCAGGGACTGTTTTTGCCTTTTTTTGGCTCCCCTCACTTAGGACAGGTCCTGGCACATAGGTAGGAACTTAATAAGTACTAGTTGACTTTCTGACTATTCATTAGGACATCCCTCACATCCATCAAAACTTCTCTCAACCAAGAATGTTTCTAATATCAAACAACTAAGTGATTTTGGTGGGGAAAAGGTCTGTAGCTGAGACTAATTTAGGTGGAATCAATATCAACATATATTTTGTTGCTTATTTTTCACCCAAGATAATAACAGAACTCAAATTCCACTATATTAGCTTATTCTAGCAGCGGAAAACAGCACTGTAGTAAACACTGGAAGGTGAGAAGAAATACTCCTTCTGTCTCACAGAATCTTCCACACACATATAATCTTAAATGCTATATGAAACTAACGCCCTTTCGAAGCAAACACCACATCACCACAAATCCGTTTATAGAACAGCTATGTCTTAAAGATATGTATCCACAGCTAATGTAGAGAAAAACTACTATAAGTAACCATGGTATCTATATATAGGCGGGTGGCTAAGACTAATTTAGGGCCATCAGTCTAAATCATATTCCATTTTTGCAGAAATATTTCTTTCTTTATTTGAACTAGATTCTTGGGAAAACATTCTGAAAATAGATATGTAACACTGACTAACCTGGCCCTCACTGCCTGAAGGCCAGGTATGTTACATTTCAAGCCTCTCCCAGGATTCTCCAATCCTCTTAAAGGGGATTAGGAGGTCCCTAGGCTCTCTGCAAATGCTTCAGCCCTCACTAATGCTATTCACTCGAGGGTAAGAAGGATACTTCCCTGCACCCCAGTTACTTTTGGCCACTAACAACCTGGATTAGCTTGTATCAGGAAATATTTACTCATCTTCACAAGTATATACATTTACTCCCCCAGTATGTGAGGCTTAATCCCCTTTTCCCAGTCAGGAGCACAGTCCCATTTCTAAGTCCAAACTCACTTCACTTGAGTCCTAGGCATCTTGGCTTCTCAGGGCTTCCATGCTCTGCACCATCTTGATTACAATCCTGCTTCCAAGGTCATCATTGTTCTCTGAGGATTGCCTCCAGTACATGAAACTAAAGAGGACAAACTACACAAAACAGAAACAAACACTTCCCAGGACCATTTCTTGGAGCTGGGGTAAAAGGTGAAGAGCAAGGGAAGAAAATCCTTCCCCTCTCACCGGTTCAGTTAATGGTGCCTGAATGGGATGGATAATTGTGAAGACTTCACAGGGTATGTCTAAGGGAGTAGGAGAGGTTTGGGATTTGGCCTTGTGATTCTGGAAGGTCAGGGCCTGGAGCTGTGGGCATGCCCTCCCCCCCCCCCCTCAGATGTTAGAAGATAATGAACTTCCTGTGAGCTATTTGTTCTCTGCTCCAGGAAGGTCTCTCCTCCCTCCCACCCCATTTCTTCTCCTAGACTTTCAGACGCCACCCCGGCAGTTGAGTTCTGATAGGGAAAACTTGAATGGACCAAATCAATCTTGGTCTTCTGCCTAGTTTTCGTGCCTGGACTGTAAGCCCACCTTCCAGCCAATGGTGAGAAGGGATAGAGGTGGGTGAGGATCTTTTTCATTAAGAGTATAAATCAAGGCAGGTTCCATTTTACCTCACCTCCTCCGTTAGGGAGGTGTGCCCAAACCTTGCAAGGTTTGTAAAATAAATTTCCTTTGTTTTTCCTAAGGATGTCTCTCCTATTATTTAAAAATCCTGTTCCACACATGCCCATGCTATGTGTGAAGTGTGACACAATGCGTAAGAGTAGCTGAAAAGAGCCACAGAAAATGAGTGGTGGAAAAGAATTTAACCCAGCTCAGTTTTACCAGTTTTGAGGGTGCAGACATATGGTAGAGGACACAGAGTCCTCCCTATTAGGTAATATGGACATCCTCCAAAGTTCCTTCAAAGGTACATCCATGTTAGGTGACTGAGTGTGCCCAGACAAGCCTGTATTGCAGATGTACTATACTATGCATTTGGGAGAGATAAGGAGGAAAGGAAGCAGAGAGACTCTTTATTCTATCATCAACTACAATAACAACAGATATTTATTGAATTATTTCACTATGTGAAAGGCATTGTGCTAGGTTAGATGATGTACAAAGAAAACAAATCCTGCCTCAGGGAACTCATAGACTAGCTGGGGGAGTTCAGCAGGTCAGTATTTCTTCATTTTGAAGGAGTTTCCTTTGACCTCTTGGAAAATTACTGTTATTTCCAGTACTTGATTTTTTAAATGCATGCTAATGAGTACAGCTTTGCCAAATCCTAGGAGGCTCAGGCTGAAGGATTGGAGGTGGCCTTCCATTTTATACTGGAATTCCCCTCTGGATCTGTGATTTCATCAGTACTGAGAGATTTCAACCCATTCATGCTTTCTCATTCAGTGTGATTTTTGTTCTTCCATAGATCTTCCCTAGAAAATCCACCCAACATATTGGAGGCCCTACCCTACCATGAGGGTGAGAATAGCCTCTGATTGCCTATATAGCCAGGACAGGTTACATCTTTTAAACTGCCAGACTGGGCAGTCTGTCTTTGGGGAGCTCTTTCTTGCTCTCTTTCCTCATTTTTCCCAGAGGGTAAAGAACACAGTTTACCCACTGTGTGGGTGCCAAGCACTAGCCCAAGAGGGGAAGATACCTTCTGCCTCCTCTTTCTTTTACCCACGGCTTTGAGAAATGGACCTAGGGAGTGTTTGTTTTGGTTCTATTTTGTTTATCCTGTTTTAGATGCCACCTGTGATCTCTACTGGACCTAGGAGTTCAAGCCATGGCAACCTTGGAGCCAGTATTGCAAGTAAGATGTTACTGTTAGCCAACCCATCAGGGAAGTTCTGGGGAGCCAAGATACCTGGGACTTGAGTCTGAGGGAGGTTTTGGACTTACAACTGGGACTGCATTCGCTAGGAAGTGAGCTAAACTGTTTGTATATTTGTTTACAGTTTTGAAGTAAATATTCCTTTGTAAAAGCTAATTTGATTTTTAGTGCTTAAACAAAACTGGGGTGCAGGGGACCACTCCCAAAATTGGAGGAAGACTGTCTTTGGGGGCTGGAGAGATTGGAAGAGAACCTAGACATACCCTAATTCCCCTTGCGGTATAGGAGAAAACTGAGAGAGGGCTGGCCTTCAGGCAGCGAAGACCAGGATAGTCAGTGTTATATACTGATATACTAATTCACTAGACTGGACATTCAGTTCTCTGCCATAGTCAATATAATAGGTATATTCTATCAATAGTTTTTCCTGTGTGGATTGTTAGAATAATTTATTTTTTATTTTATTTTTCCTCAGTCATGTAAAAACAATTTTTAACATTCATTTTAAAAATTTTGAGTTCCATATGCTCTCCCTTCTTCCCCCCCCCCACCCCAGTCTCCTTCATTTAAAAGGCAAGCAGTTTGATATAGGTCATACATGTGTAGTCATGCAAAACATTTTCATAACAGTCATGTTGCAAAAGAAAACATAGACCAAAAAAAAAAAAAACAACCCTCAAGAAAAATAAAGCTTCAATTCAGACACTCTCAGTTCTTTTACTGGGGATGGATAGCATTTTTCATCATAAATCCTTCAGAGTTGTCTTGGATCAGTCTATTGCTAAGAATAGCTAAGTCATTTACAGGTAATTATCTTACAATATTGCTATATACTTTGCATCAGCTCATGTAAGTCTTTCCAGGTTTTTCTGAGAGCATCCTATTCATCATTTCTTATAGCACAATAGTATCCCATCACAATCACATACCACAATTTGTTCAGCCATTCCACATTGATGGGCATCCCCTCAATTTCCAATTCTTTTCCACCAGAAAAGAGCCACTATAAATATTTTGTATAAATGGGTCCTTTTCCTTTTTTTTTTTAATCTCTTCTGGCATATAGACCTAGTAGTGGGATTACTAGGTCAAAGGGTCTGCAGTTTTATAGCCCTTTGGACAGAGTTCCAAATTGCTCTAAAGAATGGTTGAATCAGTTCACAACTCTGCCAACAATGCATTAATGTCACATCTTTCCCACATCCCCTCCAACATTTGTCATTTTCCTTTTCTGTCCTATTAACCAATCTAGTAGATATGAGGTAGTACTTCAGATTGTTTTAATTTGCATTTCTCCAATCAATATTGAGTTAGAGCATTTTTTCACATGGCTACAGAGAGCTTTGATTACTTCATCTGAAAACTGTTCATATCTTTTGATCATTTGTCAATTGAGGAATGGCTCTTATTTTTATAAATTTGATCAGAGAAACTGTATTTCCCTCCATCCTGTCTCCCCACTCCCATTTATTCTATTCTCTCTCTCCTTTCACCCCATCTCTCTCAAAAGTGTTTTGCTTCTGACTAACCCCTCCCCCAATGTGCTCTCCCTTCTATCACCTCCTCCCCTTCTTTTATCCCTTTCCCCTCCTACTTTCCTATGGGGTAAGATGGATTTCTACACCCAATCGAGTGTGTATGTTATTCCCTATTTGAGCCAATTCTGATGAGAGTAAAGTTCACTTACTCTCCCTCCCCTCCCACTCTTCCTCTCTACTATAAAAACTTTTTTTTGCTTCTTTTATGTGAGATAATTTACCCCATTCTACTTCTCCCTTTCCCTTTTTCCTAGTACATTCCTTTTTCATCCCTTAATTTTTTTTTTTGGTTATCATCTCTTCATATTCAACTCACTCTGGTGCCTTCTGTCTATATATACTCATTTCTAACTACCCTAATAAAGAGAAAGGTCTTATGAGTTAGAAATATCATCTTTCCATGTAGGAATGTAAGCAGTTTAACTTTAATAAGTTTGTTATGATTTCTCCATCCTGTTTATCTTTTCATGCTTCTCTTGAGTCATATTTGAAAGTCAAATTTTCTATTTAGCTCTGGTTTTTTCTCAAGAATGCATGAAATTCCTCTATCTCATTGAATAGCCATCCGCCTCCCCCAAAGGATTATACTCAGTTTTGCTGAGTAGGTGATTCTTGGTTGTAATCCTAGCTTTGTCCTCCAGAATATCATATTCCAAGTCCTCTGATCCTTTAATGTAGAAGCTGCTAAATTTTGTGTTATCCTGATGGTGACTCTTTGATATTTGAATTGTTTCTTTCTGGCTGCTTGCAATATTTTCTCCTTAACCTGGGAACTCTGGAATTTGGCTATAATATTGCCAGGAGTTTTCATTTAGGGATCTCTTTCAGAAGGAGATGGGTGGATTCTTTCAATTTCTATTTTTCCCTCTGGTTTTTAGAATATTAGGGCAGTTTTCCTTTATAACTTCTTGAAAGATGATGTCTAGGCTCTTCTTTTGATTGTGGCTTTCAGGGAGTCCAATACATTTTAAATTATCTCTCCTGGATCTATTTTCCAGGTTAGTTGTTTTTCCAATGAGACATTTCACATTGTCTTCCAGTTTTTCATTCTTTTGGTTTTGTTTTATTGTTTCCTGATTTCTCATAAAGTTGTTAGCTTCTATTTGCTCAGTTCTAATGTTTAAGGAATTTCTTCTTCAGTGAGCTTTTGTATCTACCTCCTTTTCCATTTGGCCAATTTTACTTTTTAGGAGTTCTTTTCTTCGCTTAACTTTTGTGCCTCTTTTACCATTTGGCCTAGTCTGTTTTTTAAGGTGTTGTTTTTCTTCAGAATTTTTAGTGTCTCCTTTACCGAGCTGTTGACTTTTTTTCATTTTCTTGCATCACTCTCATTTCTCTTCCCAATTTTTCCTCTACCTCTCTTACTTGATTTTCAAAATCCTTTTTGAGCTCTTCCTTGTTCTAAGACCAATTCACATTTTTCTTGGAGGCTTTGCATATAGGAACTTTGACTTTGTTATCTTCTTCTATGTGTTTTGATCTTCCTTGTCACCACAGTAACCTTCTATAGTCAGAGTTGTTTTCCCCCTTGTTTGCTCATTTTCCCAGCCTCTTACTTGACTTTTAACTCTTTGTTAAAATAGGGCTGTGCTGCCAAGGTGTACAATGCACTGTCCCAAGCTTCAGAGATTTTATGCAGCTGTTTTTGGAGATACTTCTAGGGACTTGTACATTTTCAGTTCTTCTAGTCTAACCTATCTGCAGCCCAAAGAAGTTTACAAATTGTGCAGGTCTGATCTACAGGGAATCCCTCCTGCATTTGGGCCTTGAATAGCCTATTCCCTATAACTATGGTGAATGAAGTGGGGCATGAACAATGTTCCAGCAAAGAAGACTGAGGAGAATCATTTTGATGGTTAGGAGGAAAACTAGAAGATGTTCATTACCATAGTATCATAGAAATTAAAAACGAAGTAATATGTGGGATGCATTGGAGGAAATCTAGTCATGATAGAAGGGATCAGGGAAGAATTAAAAGAATAAGTGGAATTTTAGCTGGACTTTAAAAGATGAGGAGGAATTCCAATCATGAGGGAAACAGAGGGCATTATAAACATAGGGAATAGTGTAGGGAAAAAAGCATGAAGGAGATAAAGCCTAGGGCATATTTAAGAAGTAGAATATTCCAATTGTATTGGAGCAGGAAGTGTATGGTGGGTAGTAATATGTGACAAAGCTGGAAAGGCAGTTTCCAAAAGGTCCTAGCCTTTGAAAGGCTTTGAATCCCAGAGGAAATAGTAAACTCTTCTCATAAGACAATGGTAAGACATTGAAGTTTTTAGAAAAGTTTTATTCATGTATTTTGTTTTTACATTACAAACATTTACAGAAACACCCACTTCATGAGAGATCTTAAGTAAATCCCAAAATACAATGACCTTATCTGAAAGTACATACAACATTCCACATCTAGCCCTATACCTCTCTATTTTAAAAAATTGAACAGATATCTATTTTCTCTCCCTCTTACCTCCATTTGAAAAAAGAAAGGAAAATCTATTTCTTGTAAGAAAAGGCATAGTTAAGCAAAAGAAATTCCCTCAATGTCTGTATACAAAATATATAAACTTACACATTTATATATTTTAATATACAATATATTTCTATATTTTAATATATCGCATACATATACATAAAGCATATGGTACTATATGTTTACACTTTAATATATTGTATATTTATATATTTTAAAATCTATATTATTTATATGTATATAGTCATCAAGGGAATTTCTTTTGCTTTATATGTAAAACATAATATTATCTGTTTATATACATTTTAATACATATTTATACACTTTAGTATATTATATATCACATGTTTGTATGCAGTCATTGAGGGAATTTCTTTGACTTGACTATGCCTTTTGTTACAATAAATCTTTCCCTTTTATATATGAACATATAATATGTTTTATATATATATATATATATATTTATACATATATGTCTCATTCTTCACACTAAATCTATCACCTTTCTGTAATGGATAGCATGTTTCATCATTAGTCCTCTGAAGTCATGAATGGCCATTGTATTTATCATAGTTTTTATAACTTTCAAAGTTGTTTTTACACTGTGGCTGTTATTGTATAAATTGTTTGGTTCTGCCCAATTCATTCTTCATCAGTTTATAAAATTCCTCAGAATAGTTACTTTTTATAATATTTATGTTGTAGTATAAATAATTCTTTAAGTTCTTCTCACTTAACTTTGTATCAGTTGGTAGAAATCTTTCCAAGTCCCTTTGAAAGCATCTATTTCCTCATTTCTTACAGCACCCTAGAAACTCCATCATTTTCATATTCCACAACTTATTCATTGGAGCTTCTTGAGCAGAGTGGCATAAGGAGATCTATGCATAAAGCCGATCTATGGTGGTATGAATGATGGACTGGAGGAGGAGAATGAATGAACCAGAAAGAGCACTGCCCAGAAGCTATTGCAATAGTCTAGATTGCTGGCACTGAGGACTTATGGTTGCAGTAATAGAGAGGAGAGAATTAATACGAGATATTCTGTAGAGTTTGAGATGACAGGCCATGATAATGGATTGTGCATAAGAGGTGAGGCAGAAGAGGCAAAGATAACCCAATGATTTCACAAATGAGATACTGGATTGATTATGGTGCTGCTGACAGAAATAATGAAATCAAAAGGAAGAGCAAATTTGTGTTGGGTGTGAAGTGACAGTGGGATATCCAGAGGTAAATAATCATGGCCAGAATTTATAGGCCACTTAAAGGTTTGCAAAGTGCTTTACATTTGCTAGTTCATTTGATCCTTATAACAACCCTGAGAAGTATGTGCTATTATTGTTATCCTCTGTTTACAGAGAGGAATATGGGGCTGAAAGGTTGTAAGCAATTTGTCCAGGGTCAAACAGTTAATAAGTGTCTGAAGCGGGATTTAAACTGGTCTTCTTGGAATCAAGTCCAGCACCCTTATCCACTGAGCCACCCTGAGAGACTGAGAGGAAGCCAGAAATGATGAGAGGAAGGGAAATATCCCATCCCAATCCTCAGGGGTTGGCCATTTTAGCTGGATTACCAGTTGGACACTTTCAAGGTCAGGAGATCTCTATGCTCAGCATTAATTGAGGAAAATGGGTCTCACACTACTAATTCCTCTTTAGCTGGGAACTTTAACTCATTAGAGTCCTACACTTAGAACTTGAAGGGACCCCAAGAAGCCTTCTAATCAAACCTGCTCATCTGACGAATGAAGAAACAGACCCAGAGAAATTACCTGACTTGTACAAGGTCACATGAGTAGCAAGTGGCAGAACCTAGATTCAGCCTGATGTCTCTGATCCCCCAAATACAGAGCTCTTTCCCCCAGATCAGGGCTTCATGGGGTCCATGAACTTGTTTGTTTTTTTTAATTGCTAACTGCATTTCAACACAATTGGTTTCCTTTGTAATCCTGTGAATTTTATTTTATGCTTTTAAAAGCATTATTCTGAGAACGGATCCATAGTCTTCGCCAGACTGCCAAAAGGGTCCATGATAGAAAAAAAGATTCAAAACCTCTATACTAGATCAATGTTGCTCCAGGAAGGAAGAGGAAGCATTTCTTATGGAAAGAAAGAGCTGTAGTAAAAAGATAAATGAATTTCAGAAGCAATTTAAGGTACTAGCTGGGCAAAATCATTCCTTCTTAAGAAATAAATTCTTCAAATGCTATTTCAACTTTTTGTGTTCTATCCTTTAAGTGTCCCCAACTGCCATACCCTTTACCCAACAGTGTTGGCAGCATTTTGCATGCAGCTATAAATCATATATTTGACTGAAGCATTTGCTCAGATCGTGAGGCTATCTTACTTAGGATGGGCTACTTGGGCAGAATTATAAGATCATAGGTTTAGAACTGGAAGGGACCTTAGAGGTTGTCTACTTGGTCAACAAGCATTTATTAAGCACTATGTCAGGTATCATGCTTGCTAGGGAAACAACAAAAAGCAAAAACATATTCTCTGTCCTCAAGGAGTTCACATTCTAGTTGGGGGAGACAATATGCAAACAACTATGTACATACATGCACAAGTGTATTCATATTCTTATATACAAAGTCGATAATTCTGAATGAAGGTAGAGAAGGGAGGTACTAGGAAAGGCTTCCTACAGAAGGTAAGATTTGAGATGAGTCTTGAAGGAAGCCTCAGAAACCAACAGATAAATGTAAGGAGGGAGAGAATTCTAGGTATTGGGTATAGTATGCTCAATTTATAGATGAGGAAACTGAAGCCAAGAAAGGTAAACCGACATGCCCAAGGTCCCACAGGTAAGTAAATGGCAGAGCTAGGATAACTTATTGTCAACTGGTTCCCCCATTCTATTCCCACCTACTTTCAAGTAAAAATGGGCTCTTAGATTGCCGTTGCTCAGAGAAGAAATTATATATGAATCAAGCGTTACGGTAGCCTACCTGTGACTCCCCTCAATAGCATATGTGAAGAAGAAGGACTTTTATCAATCAATCAGCATTTATTAATGTTGTCATATTATGTGTCAGGCACTGTGCTAAGGGCTAGGGATACAAAAAAGAGGCAAAAAGACAGTCCTCAACAATTCACGATCTAATGGGGGAGACAACAAGCAAACAAATAACTATTAACAAGCTATATGGAGAATAAATGGGAAATAACTGACAGAGGGAAGGCTCTAGAATTAAGAGGGACAGATAAAGGCCAAAAGTCTTTACTTCTTAAAGACTTTACTGACTTGAGCCAATGACCAAAGGCCCTGGTACTAGGCAATGGAAATGGAACTCTGACAACACTCACAACTGTAAGGATGGTGTCTTTCATGTCTTGTTATCTCACTAGATAATAACACTGCAAAGTCATCTGCTCAGTGCCTGTACACTGTAAAACTTCAGAGCTCTTAGAATACCTCACAACAGGTGATGGTGAGGTGACACTCCACTAGGCCCCACTAATAGCTGGAGTTGTGGCTACTCCGTTGTTCAGCTGTGGAGCAGTGGGGCATAGGACTTGGGTTCAAATCCAGCCTCTTTTACTCACTACCTTGTGTGACCTAAGGCAATCAATTAACAAGCATTTATTGAATTAATATATTACAATTATTGGATAGTGTGGATACAGAGACAAAAAGAAAAGAACCCCTGACCTTAAGAGTTTGCATTCTTTGAATGGAGGTAAATTGTAAATATCTGCATGTATACATAATAAATATAATTTTCTTGGAGCTCTAATAGCTCAGGGAGGGAGGAATGACCAGGAAAGACTATGTAAAAGGTGTTGCTTGACAGAACAGCTTTCAAAGTTTCATGTTTTACATATTATATATTCAAAAATGAAAAGCAAGTTCTACATAATAGAGATTCACAGTTTCATGTACAATTCTTTTCTTTAGATCTACTGTATATATGGAAATGCTCATCCTATTTTGTGTTTGCTAAATTCAGAATTTTAAAATTGCTAAAAAAAATGGTGCTTGAACTGAGCTTTAAAGGGAACTAGGGATTTTAAGAGGCAGAGGGAGAGCATTCCAGGCATAGGGAACAGCCAGTGGGCAAGGGCAGAGGATCAGGAGTTGGAGTGTTACATATGAGGAGCATCAAGAAGGGTAGTTTGGTTGGACTATCAAACGCAGGAAAAAGAGTAATGTGTATATTGGTGACATGTGGTAAAGGGCTTTATATGCTGAATGCAGGAATTGGCATTTGATTCTAGAGGCAATAGGAAGCCATTGGAGTTTAATGAGTGAGGGCATGACTTGGCCAAACCTATGCTTTAGAAAAATTATATTGGTAATTCTGTGGAGGATAGAAGGGATTGGAGAGAGACTTGAGGAAGGGAGACCAACTAGGAAATTATTGAAATAGTCTAGTCACTAACCTCTCTGAGCCTCATTTTCTTACCTATTAAATGAGGGGGTTGGAGCTCTGGGTTTATGATCTTATCTATGATTCTTGGCAGCCACGTGACCAATAGCGATTGGAAGCTGACAAATAACAGGGAGGGCCTCTTAGTATGCTGGCACTACCCTTGCCTCAATTCACTGAATGTGTATATGAATCAAACTCAGAGAAGAAGGGGAAAGAATCTTTTAATAGATGACATGGATTTGCCTAACACAGTTTGTGGCATGTGAATGCGCACCACAGTGTCAGGCAGAACTGTTTTAGAATTGCTTTCTAAACTCATTTTTGCTAACCCTCTTCTGTTCTGGAATGTGCATATTGACGTCATCATCTTTGTGGCAAGACAGGCCAAGATAATTTCCTAATTGCAGGCTTCACTGACACATTTTTGTGCCAGCACTGAAGGGAAGTAGGTGGTATTTCAAATCTGTGAATCATCACCGCACGCACACTCCTTAACAATATGATTCTCATAGATTTAAGAGATTTGAACTCCAGCCAGTATAATACAGACATTTATTTTAAAATAAAGAAATATGCCCATATAAAGTCAAACCACAATTCCAAACACTCACTTCATTTGTGTGGGATTCTGGGCTGCTTTTATTTATAATGTCGCACAGTTGTTTTATTACATGTTCCCCACCAAAGAAGGAGCCATTCAAATAAAAATCAAAAGTGCTTTATTTCTAAGTAAGATTTCAAGTTAATTATCACCTTGTCATGAGTAAAATTCTTTTTTATTATATCAAAATGGTGGTTTTGGTTTGGACAAAGTCAGGAAAAGAGAAAATAAATGTAAAAGCAAGGCTGAAAAGGAACACAAGTGATCATCTCCCCCTACTTCTTTTCTTATTCGATAAATGCAATTTTAATTGTTACTTGTTCTGTAAAAGTTGTTTTCCACACAGAAATGAACAAATAGAATATTTCTGAATAAAGGTGTGGGGCAGTATTTTTACATTAGGTAGAATGAAAAGACAGTGGAGTACAAGATGGCAGACAGAGCCCTGGATCTCACATCTGGAGCCATTAGTGTTCCCAACTTCCAGCTCTGCCTCTTCTCAAGCCATGTGACCTGGATCAGTTTACTTCAGATCATAGACTTAAGGCTGGAAGGGCACTCAGAGATCATGTGGTTCAAAGGTTTTCAAGCTTTTTGGTCTCAGGACCCCTTTACACTCTTAAAAATTGAGGACCCCTCCACCAAGAACTTTTGTTTACATGGGTTATATCTATTGACATTTGCCATATTAGAAATTAAAATAATAGTATTATTATGAAAATAATTTTGACCTTGTGGACCCTTTTGGGTCCCCAGATCACACTATGAGAATCAATGATTAAGGCATTTTGCAAACTGAGTTTCATCTGTAAAATGAGAGGGTTGGATTAATTCCATTCCTCACTAACATTGAGTCTGAATGAGTTAATCAATTAATCAATTCATAAGTCTTTATGAAATGTCTACTATAAGCCAAGCACTGTGCTAACTAACAAAGACAAAAATGAAACAGTCCCTTCCTTCAAAGAGATAGGAAGCAATTCATTCCATTTCATGGCTAATAAGAACATGTGTGTGCGGCAAAGTTGTTTACTGTAGAGTAATGACAATCCTTTAAGGCAAAGTACTAAAACAAGGTCTGGCAGAAAATTTTCTTTAACTGTCAGACAAGCAGTATCTGCTGCTTGTAGAGTTTTCCCAAGGCCAAACTAGAACTGAGGTGAAGAGGATGCTTGTCTACACAGAGCTGAAGAAATTTCCAGTCTCCTCAGCCTAGATGATGAAATCATAGGAAGGGATCAGGTAGCAAAGAGGCAGAGGTGTTAATGTGTTCCACTAAATGCAAAGATGAATCTACATCCTGTTAGGTCTTTGTGAAACAAGAAGAAATTTCCTGATTGAAATAGAATAGCTTGGCCATGCCCTTAATCTTTAGAGCATAATTAGATTAGCCATTCCTGGTGGATTACACAGAGTAGGTTCAAATATTCCCTGCCTAGTTCCACTCTTATGGAATTTTTGGATCCCTGTTCCCTGCAATTCATGATTAAGGGGCTAGTGCTAAGTGACAGTGAAAAATCTTTTGTCTATGGAACTGGAACAACCAATGATTCAGGAGGTCATGAGCTAACGCAGAGTTGAAATACAAAGGATGACCTACCCATCTCTTAATTTCTCTTTTTATTCCTGGCAGTGAGTGAAGCAAGCATTGCTATCAGCTGTTGGGTGGGGGGAAGGGCAACTGCCCTATGTTCCACTTGGCTTCTTAGTGTCCTTGAATACACAGCACCTCTGTTTGTTTTGTGTTCACCCTTTCCTGATTTTAAGTGAATGAGTATTCTGTGAGGAGAGTGCCCAGGTGTGAGACCAAGAGAGTCAGAGGCCCCATCAAAAGTTCCATTGGTGACCAGAGGCACACAGTAGTTGTATATCCTTGAACAATTCATTTAGCCTCTCTGCATTTTAGGTTTCTCATTTGTAAATTGGGGAAATAACATTTATACTGTCTACCTCATGGGGTTATCATGAGGACTGTTGTAGAAGTTACTGGCTGCCCCCTTGTTAAAGATTTTGAAGCACAACAAAGATGCCGCTTGTTGGTTTTGTGGTAGAGGGCATTCTTGGTCAGCTGTAGGTTGGGCTAGATAGCCTTAGAAGTCTTTCCAAATCTGATATTCTATGATTGTGTGAAAGACATTTTTAAACCGTAAGGCAAAGCTATCACTGTGGCTAGACAGCTGGGGCCTTTGACTCAGACTGACAAAATTTAGTGGGCATTGATAACATTTACTTTAGTCAGATAGAAATAAGTGGTTAATACCAAGTTATCAAGAATAATTAGTTAAAATATTCATTCTAGATGATTACTGGTAATAGTACCCATGCTTAGCTCCTCCCCAGCCTGAGCTTTCCCACCTCTAGACTCTCTAAGAATATTTAGGGGCCCATATCCATGGCAGTTGATCCTGGTATACTTTTGTGCTAATTGTCCTAGTTATAAAAATTGCTAGCTATGGCTCTGCCTGGAGATTCTCTATAAATGCTATTATTATACATGAAGTACCTTACTCTTAGATGGATTTAGATACCCTCAGTGGAACTATGCCCCTCACAACGTCTAGTACCAGATGCTTAGTACTTCTATTTATTAGCTCTGAAAGCCTCAAATGCTTTGTCCTCCATGTGCTATATCATCCATCTCCCATATTTTCTGTTTCAGAATGAATATAAAGGAGTTCAAAGTGGCAAGTAATTTACTATATACCTCTGTTATTCTGTAACAGTTTCTGTCTACAAAATGAAATGAAATTCACTGAATAATGAAATAGGAATTCTGACTTAAATCATCAAATAAATAAGCTATTTAGATTGATTTCATCACAGAATAATAGTATAGCTTTCCCTTTGCTTTGCCTATGTAGCCCTAAGCCTGGAATCCTCATGTGATTATATTGCCCTCGTATATGCAAACACCAGGGGAATATAGGACTGGCTATTGAAGATCCAGATTTTAAGGCATGCATGGATTTGCCCTTCTTTGTTGGTTTTACAGAGCATGTCCGATATTCTGCGCCTGGTTCTAATACAAGATATAGAGACTTTGTGAACCTTCTTCTAGCTATGTGTGACTGGAGTACTGGGACTGTGGTGATAAAGCGTCTTCTTACTGGCTGAGGAGCAATAGCTGAATGTGTATTCAAAAGGTTCAAGGGGACACTCTCTTCACTAGCAGGACTGCTGTGAGCTGCCTGGTAGGGGAGGGGTAAGGGCAAGTTCTATTCCTACATCTGGCTGCCATGTGTCAGTGAATACATGGCACCTTTGTTTCTCTTGTTTCTTTTCTGTTTATTCTTTCCCAATTTAGGTAAATGGATATCTAGACCCAGAATTGACTAGGTGAAGATCTCGTGAGTATCGGAAGGTCAGAATTGCTGTTGGAGGGCCCCTTGGCAACCAGAATTAGTAGCAGGGACTATTGGAATTGGTAGCAGCAGCAGCCAAGTCTGGTGAGGAGCAGTGCAGTGATTTGCCTAACCCAGCCTATTAGTGGATTGGCCCATCAGCTGAGCTACTGTACCCTAGTCCTGGGAATACTCTACCCTGAAGTACACTTAGTGAAAATTCTAGAAAAGGACTTCCTGGGTAAAGAATTGAAAATAATCCTGCAGCCCTATGAGTGGTCTATATATGCCTCACTATCATTGTACTTTAAAATTTACACATACTCTCCCCAGACACCATGTTTGTACAGAGTTTACCCTCCACCCAGTTTGGGGGAGATAGTCTTGTAACTACTGTTCATGCTAAGCTTTCTCAATATATGTCCTTTTCTAAAAGCTAATTGATGTTAATTGATTAAGATAAGGAAGAAAAGAACAGAATTGCTTTTGAGCAATGATGTTAGAAATCACAACCTGGGAGAATTACCTCTAGAATATGAGGGGAGAAGTAGCCCCCTCAGGTTGATTCAACCTTCCAATGCAAATGGGGTTTGGAAGAGGAAGCCCAGAAGGAGTGCCATACTAGTATCAGTTTGCTTTCTGTCAAATTGTAAAAATGCGAGTGGTGAGTGAGTGTAGATGATGTGAACAAGGCACCATTACTGAACAAAGCCTGGGGTTACTTTTTTCCATTTAAATTAATAAAAAATTTTAAACACTTACCATATACAGAGATATACAAATAGAAAAGAATAACAGTCTTTGCTTTCAAGGAGCTCCCATTCCAATGGGGGAAGCAACACATGTAGGAGGACTCGGTGGCAATCAGATGGGAAGGTTCACTCTACAATGTGGTCCTCAGGGTGCAGCATTATAGCAAATGCTAATGTATTTTCTTTAGTATTATTTCTATGAATAAAACTATATCTTTTTCTGATGTTGAATCACTTGTTAGTGACAAGGACTTTGGTCATAAGAATGTTCTTTTCTGGGTCTTCAATAACCATCTTTAGATGTCTCCCTTCCCCCCAGTCAACACCAGTTTATTTTTCTATTAAGTCAAAAAAAAGTTTGCCATTGTGAGCAAAAGCTGTCCCTAGTTGCAGATCACTGAGAAGAACAAGGAGGGTGGAGTTCCCTTTGACCCAGTTAAAAACTTTTAGGAACACTAAGCTCAGGGAGGGTTAACAAACTGGGAACAACTATCTCCTTGAGCTCAGATCTTTTTCCTTGTAGCCAGTTTGTTTTCTTTTGTCATCCTTGAACCCTTGACTCTGCCTGCTCCCTTGGATCCCACTCATTGCAGCTGGGTGCCTCTGAAACCTGGACCTTTTCCAGGACTATTGGATAATCTGGTGATCCTATGAACTACCCTTACCTCTGGCCCTTCACAGACCCAGACTATATTGCTGTGGCCTGTACTGCCCCAGTGGCATTGTGCCCTACTTGACCTCAGTGTGATCATGGAAGACTACTGTGTATTCCAAGGAGGGAGACCACAATGAAAGCAAAAAAAAACCAAAAAACCTGAATGAATTGTGCTGCACTTATAGTTAATTAAGAGACTCTTTTATGGAACATTATCTTTCATGTGGTAGAACTCATCCATTTGAAACACTGTGAAGTAAAATTTCCCACCTTAAGGAATTGATACTGTAAGGACAACACCTGTGGTTTCACTAATACATAGAGTTCTCCCATGAGGAAATTCTGTTCACCAATGCAAGTGAGTACCTCCTCCGTAATTTGTAGTCTTAGAGAGTTGCCTAGACTCCCAGAGCACTGAAAAGTTAAATGATTTGTCCAGGGTCACACGACTAGTATGGATTTAATCAGAACGTGAATCCAAGTCTTCCTGATTTCAAGATCAGTTTTCTATCTACTAGGCCACTTACCGCTTCCAACTAAGATTATATCTGTGAATTCCTTCCCCAAATGAAATTTCTCTCACATGGAGACTAACATACAGTGTCACGTTAATGAGGACATTGTCTGGTCTATCTGGAACATTATTTTAAACATACATATATTGCTCAAACAGATTGGTGATCTCATCAATTTTGGGAGTTCCCTCCCTTGGTGAAGATAACAACCTACCCATGCCTGCCCATCTTGTGTAACTCTTGTCCGTGCCATCTCTTCAGTTTGCCATATAAGGTCCACTCAATGTTCTAATACCTTTCCTCTTTTTCTCCTGACATAGCAAGGGTACTTGTGGAATACTGGCTATCTTATTTTTGCCAGACCATTTCCTCTTCCTAGTTTACAGTTCCTTAAAGAAGTCTTTTTACCCTATTTCTTCAGAGTTCCTTATTGGTTATAAGTTTCATGTGTCTCTCAATTGGCCTCTCTCTGATACACATTTTTAGTTCTTTATGGATAGTTGTATTCCATGACTAAGTATGTCTTACTGCCATACAGCAAAACCAGTAGAGTGCTATTATTTTTAATGGGCTTGGGGTCAGCATAGAAGCTTTGCAATTTCTTGAAGGCAATCCAAACCACTTTTCTGTTCCTGTTCAACTCTGGGCCCAGTTTGTCCATTTTTACTACCTACCCCACACATGCATATTGATAAACAAGCTCTACAGGTTGTCCATCCAAATGCAAGTTGAAACTTGGGCAGTAGACATTCTTTTATTCATTTGGTTTTTCTTATGGATAGACAGGTAACTACTTTTCCTCTATTTGTTTTCTTTAGTGCCATTTATCCCTCCTTTCTAACTCTGGGATTTTTGTTTGTTTGTTTGTTTTGGGTTTTTTTCTTAAAGACCAGCCTTAACCCCAAATCACTCTGGCTCTCATTGATTGGCCAACAATAGGTCCCAGACCAAGCCCTACTTGATCATTGTTTGGACCCTGATTGGCTCAGAATGAATATAAATAACAATTCTTTCTGTTTTAGCTAGAATGCTGAGGGTCCTTCTCTCCCAGATTTTTTATTTTTTTAGAGAGGCCATTCTCCCCAGGATCCAAGGCCTCCAACCCCTTCCTGTCAACTTGAGCCCCTGGCACAACCACTGACCTGTGCCTCACCAACCCTTTCCAGCTCCACCTCCAGCCATTGTCTTTCTGAACCAGCTATGTCTCAGCCCTCTGTCCCCTGGTCCTGGAACCCCACCAGCCTTCATCTCACTCCTGGGTGGGGGGCCTGGCCTGCTTCCCATGATGTCCCCAGGAACCCCACCCCCTAACACTAACCCTTTCCTTCTATAACCGGGCTGGAGGAGGGCAAGGGGATGCCTGCCTCCTCTAACCCTCCAGGAGATCAGTATTGTGAGTGCATGTGAAAAGGGGGGACCCTTCCTCCTCCATCCCCCCAGACTCAGCCTAAATCTGACCCACTTACACTATACCCTCTCCCCAGCCTCCTCTTAAAACTGGAAACAGGAGGAAGGTTTGGCAGGCAGTGGGGATCCCTTTATCTGGAGGCATTAGATGGGGCTGGGACATGTGGGCACCCCCACCCTGATTTCTCTCAGCCTTGAATCCCTCTCCTCCAATCAGTGTGGAAGCCCTGATCTCTCCCTTCCCCCCACAGTGATTGTCCCTGGTGATCGCTCTTCTGACTGTTGTAATAAATGACATTCCTGATGGGAAAAATAAAGAGGCCATTCTTTGCCTCATTTCTTATTAAGCCTTGATCACTGCATGGGCATTGCCTCAGTCAAACTGAGACCTACTAAAGACATTAGCTTGAAAAAGCCAAGGTCCCCACTGCATCTGGGTCCATTTCCAGTGGTCTGATCCATATCTGGCCACCAGACCCAAATGGCTAGGGAGGAGAAGTGAAGCTGGTGACTTTGCACAGCCCTCCCTCACTAAAATCCAATTCACTTGCATTTCATGGCATCACCTTCCACATGTCATGGTCGTCTTCAAGAATGAAGGACAAACAGCAGCAAGGTTACCATATTAGGGTCCAAGTGTAATGGTCTTTGGTGGAGAAAACAATTTGTTATAATGATTTTTGCACATCTTTTCCATTTTTTCTTTTGTTTGTAGTCCTCCTTCCATTTTCACCCTTGAATGCCTTCAGGATGAAGTTGCTTATTTGGATTTCTTTCCGAAGTTTGTTTCCCCTCCACTACTCTCTGCTTTATGAAACAACACTACTCATAATTGTCTCTCATCCATAATAAGATTTGGTAAGTAAGTTTATACTCTAAACTAGTATTTATTGCCTTTGGCAGTCATTTTTCCACTTGATAAGTCAGTCAGATGTTTGGTAATTAAGGTACTTTCTTGGATTTTTTGGTCTTGTTGTGGCAACTAATTTTAATCATTTAAACTTCTGTATTAAAATCATTATAGTTGGTGTAGACATCCTTTCTGATGTCCATTTCTCATTGATCTTTAATTATTTGTGAAATAGTTCAGTGTCAAATTGTTTCAATTGTATGCCTTATATTTTTCTTTTGCTCCCCCTGATTTTAGTTCTCATGTGTTAATGTACTGTATACAACAGTATAATGACTGTTCACAATAACTAACTCCACATCAGTAAAATATCTTTTCTCAACTGTTAAAATGTAATCTATTTCATTTTCCAGTCTTGTCAATGCTTACCAATTTTTTTTCTTAAAGAAAATGTTTATGATATGAGGTTTCTGCACAACCTCCAAGTCTTTGGCATCTCTCATTCCTTCTTCCTAAAACATGCTTTTCTATATATTTCTACCCATTCTTATGTTTTCCCACCTTTGCATTGAATTCACTAAGTATCAGAGTGTATATTAACTTTTTTTGTAAGGTCTTATTTAATTTCTGTACCAACTAGTCCTTATCAACTTATGTTGGGCCATACACCATGATTAGTTTCATAGGTTTTTTTTTTGGTAGTACTTATTTTAACAACAATGTTGCTAGCAGCTGCTGTGGGGGTGTAAGACACACCAAGACCAGCAACAAGAGCTGCCAGCACAGGTTCTTTGATCTGCTTTTCTAAGGAAAGCTACTTTAAGGGGTTAACAATCTCACTTTAATCAAACACACATATGTCATTCGCTTAGTTCAGGCAGAAAAAGCCAGCACCCTGAACCTCAGAGTAAATACAAATAGAAATTACAAACAGAAAATATCAACAGATCAAATAACACAAATCAACAGACAAGCTTTGTTTGATCAAGACGTCACATACATAGTTACCACAAAAAGAAGCACCAACATTTGCGTTTTCTTCAAGGCCGGGGCTGGGGGGGGCAGGGAGGGGAGAGGGGGGAGGGGGGAGTGGCTCCAGTGGCTACCCAGAGTCTCCACACCAATGCTTTTCCAGTGAGTGAGAGCCCCAAACAAAACTCTAAACTCTGAGTTTATATATCCTTCTTGAGCCCCAAATGCTTCACACCTAATCAGCAGAAGGGTGTGGGCCTGGGGCTTTGCACCTAGGAAAACTTAATCAAAGGCACTTGATTACTTAAGCATTCTAAAAAAAGAAAACAGTCAAAAAGCCCCACCTTAATTAATATTACACTTATCAGTCAACTGTCTGTGTACAGTCAATCCATGGATGCATCAGAGTTAAGATTAGTGGGGGAAAAAAGAAATGAGAAAAAAATGTGTATATACATATATGAGAAAAATGTGTATGTAAATATATTTTTCTCATTTATTATAGTTACAATTATTTATAACTAATAAAATATATAAAATAACACATTATTATGCAGCTGACTTAATGATTAGAATTCTTTATTGTTCACTGTCTTTAAAATGGTAGATAATTGTTAAAGAGTCAAATATCACCAATAGGAAAAAGATAGTTTATTTATATATTGTCTTTAATGGATCTGTCATTTCATTAATAAAGAAACTCACTCCAACAGTACAGATTGTAATCTATCCATGCCTTCTTATCCTGAGCAACTTTGGTCTAAGACCTCTTGTAAATTCTCTATGGTAGAGCCATCCACCCTTTTAGAGGCTTTCCTCTAGTTTTCCTGCCATCAGTTCTTCCTCATTCTAATTATATGACTGAACATGGTATTTTTTTGGGGGGGGAAACCCCAACAAACCAATTTAGTTTTGGAGTCTCTCTAAGATCCATAAGGTTCATTTGCAATAAGCTATATTTACTCTAGATGTGTCCTTTCCTCCTGCCTAACATTCCTTCTGTTTTCTGGACTTGTCTATGCCTAGACACTTACATGATTCATGATACAACAGAAGTCTTGCTGACCAATCCCTGGCTATTTCCTCCTGGTTTTATCAGATGTGGGAAACTATTCAGATATATTGAAGTTAGAACTCACTTTTATCTATAAAATCCATGGCCCTTATCTGTCCTGCTGCCCTAATAGTTAAGCCATTTTAGGTAGCCAGAATGTGTGGACTGTCCTAATCTGTGGAACTGTTCTAATGTGGTATTTGGCTGCTCCCTTAATTTAGAGATGTTGGTCCCTAGCCATAGTGTGGTGGGTAGTCAAACTGCTCCAGTTTTGGGCATCAGCTCCCAGTCCTAGCGGACAGGACACCAGCTTTTTCCTTTGTCAATTAAAGAAGTGACTGGCGAAAGAGAAGTCTATTTACAAATTTAAAATCCATAATTGAAGGGGGACCATCTCTAGCATCTTTAGTGGGTAACTTCTCAGATGGAATAAGCCAAAAGGAAGGTATCTTGGGATTCTAGTCCAATTCTCTCAGGAGAAGTTCCTCCAAGGGGTGCCACTCCTGGTTGGGGATGCACCCAGGAGAGATGGGGTCAGGCATATGAGGATAAATGCATCCTACAGGATCCCCATTGGGACAAGGGTGGACTCCTTGTCTGGGGATGACTAAAGAAAGAGCTGTTAAGCTATGCAAAGTTTGGTTTGAGAATACAAAGGGTTTGGGGGATGGTTCTGGCCAAAGCGTGGAACCTCTGATTACTCAGAAAGTTATGGGATTTTATTGAACAGCTTCCCCAAATCAGTTTAGAACAATTGAACTATTGATACTGCCAAATTCTTCATCATTCCCAGTTTTTCTTCCTACGATTATACTTTGGCAAAAAGTCTAGAGGAATGAACTTTAATCAGCTCTTCTGGTTAAAGCTTTAACCAGCTATTAGGGACCTGTTCTAAATATAAAGAGCACTTTAAATGTGTGAATCCAATTTGCAAATTAGACTAAAGCAATTTTGTATTGTTACTAAATTACATTTTTTGGTGACATTAACATTAACATAATTAGGAAACAGCAGAATTATCTTAGGCTGACAACAGGACCCCAGCTACAAGATAAGTTCTATTCTTAAGAGGAGACAGGTAAGATCATGACTTCAAAATCTCCTAAAGAAAAATTTAGAAGTTCAGGCCTGATTTAATGTTGTGTCTTGTTATGTTCTGTATGTGTCTGTTTTGTAAATGATGAAACTAAGTTTAGGAATAGTGGGGTCCTTACTTCAGAGAGAAAGGGACCTTATACAATCATGAAAATCTTTAAGAGAATGGGAAATGTATCTGTTTTTTTTGTGCTTTGTGTTGACTCATAGCTAACAGGTGTTTTACCTATGCTTTTTATTTTGGCATGATCAACCAAAAGAAACAGGCTGTAAAAAATAAACTTTCAAAAAAAAGCCTTAAAAGAGGACAATTCTCTCTTTTTTTCTCTGTTTACAACACTGGACATGTTGGAGTTTGCCGAGATGAAAGATAGATATAGAAATCAATTGAGGGGCAGCTAGGTGGCACAGTGAGTAGAGCACCAGCCCTGGAGTCATGAAGACCTGAGTTCAAATCCAGCCTCAGACACTTGACACATGTACTATCCCTGTGACCTTGGGCAAGTCACTTAACCCCAATTGCCCTGCCAAAAGAAAAGCAAAAAAAAAAAAAAAAAGAAAAAGAAATTAATCGAAAACCAAGATACAAAAAAAGACTGGAAACCAAATTTGTGAAAAAAGGAATAATCAAATTTCTTTCATTTCAAATGATAATTTGGATATCTTTATAGAGTATTTTGATGAGCTTATGAGGTACTAGCAAATTCTGTACAGTTTAATGAAAACAAAAACAAAATTCACAGGGACCTTTAAAGTGACTAGGGATTGATTTAAATCTCTAATTTTAATTTTAAGAACTGTCTTATTAGTCATGAGATATGTTCAGGAGAGATTCAGTAAATAGGAATTCAGGGAAGTATTAAAATAAGAAAAACTTAGTAAATAGTATAAGGGAAATTAGATTAAAACTTTTGTGAACTTAAATAATTCTACAACTCAGGATTTAAAAAGGAAACTCATTTACTAAGCCTGAAGAGGTTTCAGTTAGCCAGTCTCTAAGTCTGAAGTTTTGGGGCATCAATTTGTGAAAGTGGCTTTAATTTTAGTGAGAATAAAGGTATACTTAAAAACTGTACTGAAAGTTAGGACAAATTTATTGCAGGAAGGAATTTTTATTATTAGAAGGCAGAACAAGAAAATTTTAGACCATCTTCAGAAAAGGATATAAGTGGGTAGAATTGGAGATCGTTTACCCTTCTGTTCCTTACTGCTTATAAACAACCAACCTGAGGGCATCAAGCAAGATTCCTGATTGGGAGTCTCAATTGAAGGTGAATCCCAAAGTGCTTCCAGAAAAAAGAAAACTTGTTTTGAAATCAGAAAGCAACTGAAGGTAAGTGAAATTTAATGATACTACAGTTTCAATAAACTGTTTGGATAAATTAAAACACAGTAAAATTTGTACTGAAATCAATTGTTTAGTGAAAATATCTTCAAATTGTCTAAATAAGGCTATAGTAAGTTAGGAAAAGAATTGCTAAAGATAGAATTAAACAAGAATATTTAAAAAAAACATAGATTTAGGGATAATTTAAGTGTGTGAACACCTAATGCCAGGGGTGATAAGATAAATGACTCTCTATGAAGTGATAAGTTTGAAAGGTATTTAACTAAATTATTATCACCTGATTGGTGATTCTTTAAATATAAGAAGGCTAAGAAACTGTTAAAGCAAATTTCTTCAATCTGAATGTACCTATTACATAATGATTAGAGTATATTTTGCTTAAAAACTAGAAAATAAAAATAATAATAACAGTAAATTACTTAATTTTGGGAGCAAAACATGGTGGAATCCTCTTAGATTTAGATCTTTGTCTATGAGGTTCCTTGGGATGAGTCTTGCTGACGTGGTATTGTGAAACTCTGCAGCACTGCCCTTTGAAGAACTAGGGCCTGTCCTACCAAAGTGGAGAAATAAGCTTTTGAATAGTTAGTGGCTGTCATTTGGGATCATTTGGAAACTCATATAATTATATCTTTTAATGCTATAATTTTGAACCAACTATTCACTGTGTAGGAACTTGTGGTGAAGAAGTGGAAACAGCAATAAAAAGCTAAACAGGTCTCCTGTGTTTAGGTGACTGAGGAAGGTAAGCCACTCCTTCCCAAAACTTCTACAACCAGGTATACTTTTTTAGTTTATAAATGGGGTCAGTGTGGTAACAAAGGGTAATAGATTCAATCAAGCAAGGGTGCGTTACTCCAGATACCAACCCAGTGGCAGCTCACATGACAGTTGCCACTTGTTCAATTTGTGTAGCTTTTAATCAATTTGTGTTTCAAGTCACATCCACTGGTGGCCATCTGCTAGCTTACACCCCTCTTTGAGCACTTACAAAAAAAGATTATTATTGTGCCCAAGGCAGTCCTTGAAACTGTGCCCAGGTATGACCATTTGCCTACATGGACTCTACTGGGAGAATCTCATCTCATTCTCATCTCGTTGTATTCTAGAAATGATCTGATGTTCTCTTTTTGGCTTTATCTGCAGACCAAGGTGGGGGTGGGGGTGGGTTGGGAGCATGATGGTTGTAAATAGATGAAATTTGTGAATGATAGTTGTGAATAGATGAAATTTGTGGATAGTTGAAAAATTCTAGATGAGATTTTGAGGCTAATATATGAAAAAAGAATTAACGATTATCTAGTCCTACTTTGGCTTTTGCTCCACCACTGAGAGCAATGACCAATAATTTCTTTGTTCATGGGACTCAACCTATTTCTTATTTTCCTCCACTCTCTATGCTACAGACATCTAGATTTGTTTGTGCGGTCTGCAGGAATGTTGCCTCTCACCACCATAATGGAGTGGTGTTTGTTAAAATTGGTTGAATTGTTTTCATAAACTCAAAAACTTTCCAGAACCTGCATTCAGGACAAACCATGCTTGTACTATTGCACTTGAACATATGCTCTATGGTCCCCCGATTTTCATATCTTGTAGGGTATCTTTTGCTAGGAGGTATTTGTCCCTCCTGGTTCTTGGTTAGTGAGTCACCTTGGTTATTTATTGTGTATTTAGTATATTATGAGTTAATATCTAATCAAATGGAACATAATCAGTATGTTATAAGTTGTGCCCATTTCCTTCTTCTCTAATGTCACCTTTGCACCTTAGTAAGGGGACTGCCCCCTTCTGGCTCTGCGTTGCCCATGGAGGATTGTAATGATCCAAAGAAACACTGGGGTCTTTCTGTGGATCGAAGAGCAGGGAATGTGAGAATAATTCATTTGGACCCCTACTCTATCCCAATCAGTTTGATATTTTACATAAATGATGTAGGGATAATTAGATAGATAGGTTCTTATAGTGGGCCTCAAACTTTAATGGAATGTTCACCACTTATTTACCAAGTTATGAGGCTCACTTGTACAACCACAAAAGTACTGTCAAACATATCTCCATCCTGTTTTACACAAATTCCATGTGCAAACCCAGCATAGGTGGGATGCCTTGATGCTTTGGAAATTCCCCCAATTTATTTTTGTACCTCTGGACCTCTGTCTCTGTCTTGTCCAACATGAGCAAATGTCCACCTTATGACCACTTAGTCAGTGGAGATGCCCCATGCTTCAGTCACCCTATGATATCCCTGCTGATATGTTATTTTTGGCCCTCAAGAGCAAAGTCTGTCAACCAATGAGATTCTGTATTTTCATTGTGCCTCTTTGGAGTATTTGGGTATCAAGCCCTATAAAAACAAGGTCCTGGCAGAAGGGGGCATCTCAGATCATGAGGAAGATCTGAGGTCTACTTCATTAGAGGGGATCATGAACCCTTTAATAAAGTACCATTGACTCAATGTTTTGCCTCAGTCTCTTTTATTGTAGGTTGGACGATTTTAATCCCCACAGTAATATGCAGTAGTCTTTTCACATTCTTTTCACATTCATTGTGTTTTTTTCTATTTGTTTGTATACAATTATTGCAGATAATTAATGCAGATCTACAGGATCAAAGGAGAGGAAAATTAAAAGAAAAGAAAAGTTTGCATGACATTAAGGATATGCTAAGATGGAATTGAGGAAATTAAATCAGGGCTGAGCAGAGGAAAGGGAGGAAGGTGATTTATTTGCTTTTTTCAAATCCAAAACAGATGTGGTATAGTAAATATGGAAAACAAACAATCATTTGATAAACAAATATATGTAATCAAGTTGTACACTTTGGGACATTCAGTAATCATATATAAGAGACAAAAAAGAATTTCCCCACCACCACTACCACCCTGCTCTACGAACCAGCAGGAATAGAAAGTATCTTCATTTTATCAGATAATAGTTTCTACTAACAGCAGGGCACATAGCATAATCCTGTTTAACAAATGTCATAATTCTTCCAAGTATTTGTCCCTAGTGGATACTTGGAATCATCATAATAACAAAGTTATGATATAATTTAAAAATTCTTAATCTCTGCGATGATTCTTGCTGGTGCTTGATATTATCATTTTAGGATCATAAAACTTGTAACTAAAGTCTAGAGAACATGGAGCTCAATTCCTCCCCCTCTCTCTTTTTTTTAAACAGATATTAAGGTATCTCCTTATTTATTCCTGGATCTGTGATTTCATCGGTGAAGAAGATTCTACCAATGTAGAAATTTCTTCCTCTGATGAAAGTCAACAAGTATACGGTAACTTATGGTCTTAGAAAGTTGTTTGGGGGCATGAAGAGGTTAAATGACTTTTCTATGGTTACACAGCCTGTACATTACAGAGTCAGAATTTGAATTCAGATTTTTCTTATTCCAATTGTGGTTTTCTCTCTACTATAATATTCTTGTTGATGGTGACTCCTATGTCACAAAAACATTTCATCTGAAAGTATTTATCTTCCAGCCAAATGAAGCACAAAGAGGGAGTATGTTATGTGCCTTTACCAACACTAACAGAAAACAAATTCTTCTAGCCAATGAAAATAAGTACATTCCCAAAACTTTATGATGATCTGTGCCTGTGGGAGAATTTTTAGTGTATTTACTGATGGCAGATACTCTACCTCTTCTGTTGCCAACCCTCCCACTACAATTTGAGAAGTGATGTGCCAATATTCCCACCCCTTCCTGGATTATTCATCTGATGTGCCAGGGTAGAGAAGGGGTAGAGAGTATGTGTTTACATGCTGCTTGATGGATGCACATTTCTACAGGCAGTGTGTAAAGGCAAGCCATTAGCTCTTACTGGGAGAAACCCATGCTCAGCTACTCTATTGACTTTCTATTTTTATTATTATAATTTTAAAATTTATTTTGTTAAATATTTCCCAATAATATGTAAGAGAATTTTTAACAATCATTTTTTAAAATTTCAAGTTCCAAATTCTCTTCCTTCCTTCCTCCTGCCTTTCTCCCTTCCTTGAGAAGGCAAGCATTTTGATTTCTATTATATATATGAAGTCATGCCAAATATATTTAAATATTAGCCACATTGCAAAAGAAAACACAAATAAAATAAACAATGACAGTAAAGAAAGTAAAAAACAAGTATGCTTCAGTCTGCATTCAGAGTTCATCACTTCTCTCTGGAAGTGGATAGCATTTTTTTAATCATATATATCCTTTGGAATTGTCTTGGATCATTCATTGTGTTGATCAGAGCAGCTTTTACAGTAGGAGTCTTTCACAGTTGATCATCCTTACAATATTGTCATTATTGGGTACATTATGCTAAGCATGGGAGATAAAAAGGAATGTCTATTACAATAATTTTGATGCAGTATCATTTTGTGATAGCAATGGTCATGCACACTATGTTTCTACTGAAATCAGGCTGACTCAGAACATCTGACCTTATCAGATAATACCAAATTGAAGCTGGTTTCCCTTTAATTAAACAAATTGTGGTATAGGAATGTTATGGAATACTGTTGTGCCATTAAAAATGACAAAGGAGACAATTTTATAGAATCTTCGGTAGTATGAACTGATAGAATAATTAAAGAATACTTTATACAAGGACAACAACATTGTAAAGGAAAACAACTTTGAAAGACTTATGAACTCAAAGAAGTGACTAACCATGGATCCAGAGGACCTAAGATAAAGCATATTACCCACCTCCTTAATAGAGGGGTGGTAGACACAAGAAACAGAGATACATTTTTTGGACATGGCCACAATATGAATTCATTTTGCTTGATGAAGTTTACTTGTTAGAAGGGTTTGTTTTTGTTTTTCCTTTCCTTCTCTCAGTTAATGGAGGCGGGGTGGGGAAGTGTGGAATGAAGGATGGAGTCTTGGCAATTGTGATGCTAATAAACACACAAACAAATAATGCCATTGTAACTTTTATTTAAATGTCCTGAAGAGAACAGAGGAAATTGAGAAGGAAACAAACAAGTCAGTTTTGAAAATAATGTGTAGAATGTATTATATGTTTTTTTTAAAAAAAAACAAGTTCCATGAAGTAGTCATGATTTCATATAAAATATTCCTTTTGTGTTCTGCTGTGTGTATGGAAATGCTCCTTTGTGTGTGTGTGTGTTAAAGTTCAGAATAATTTTTTTAAAAAAAGAAATACAAATACAATCTTGAGTTCTTTACTCTAGTTCAGCCCAACAAGCATTTATTAAATCAGTTAATAAATATTTATTAAGCACCTACTACATGCCAGGCACTGTGCTAAGCATTGGAGAATGTCTATTACAATGGTTTGTGAATTACTTGGGACAAACAATAATTTTGATATGGTATCATTATACCATTTGATATGGTGTAATTTTGATATGGTCATGCATACTATGCTTCTGCTGAAATTCGGCTGACTCAGAGCACCTGACCTTATCAGATAATACAGAATTGAAGCCGGTTTCCCTTTAATTAGTTGTTGATCAATTGAATCCTGTATTTTGTGCTATGTACACATCATTCTCTTTTGTTATGTTTTTAATTTTATGTTTTCAAAATGTATATTACTCCAGGAAAATGTGCAAAAATTATAGCTCTTTAAGGGCTTACTTCGATGAATTTTAGTTATTACAACAGTTATTAGTGTGGAAAAATCAAGTGTCCAAAGGATCATTCAAGCCCACTATGAACCAGGATCAATCACGATAAAGCACAAAGGAAATCACAGTTGAAAATGAAAATCAGTGCCAAGAACTGACAAATCATTGCTCTAAAACAGCCTAATTGATTCGCAGAGAACAAGCAAAGACCTACTGAGGACTTGGCAGATGAAGAGAATGTTATTGATTCCTCTAGAGTGTGGTGTTGGCTTCTTGAAGTTGGAAGAACAGTAAAATTTAGACAGACTATAAAACATCTTTCTAAAAAATGTTTTAGGGATTTTTTTTAACTTTTAGTGGGCCTGGAAATCGGTACTGAGGGACTAACCCATAGTCAAGAAACTCATTTTTCAACTTGGTAACAAAATAGAAATGAAAGTATAAGTAGGAGAATATATCCTTGACAATATGAGTGAAGCAGTACTTCCACTGGGAACAAAGTAACAGCTCAGCCAAGAGAGGGGTCCTGGATCTCACCTGGGGGAAGTTCCCTGAAGTATCTAGCTTAGCAATCTGAAGACAGGAACACCAGAGAGATTGCCAGTTCCTCTTGGGTCATCTTCTTTCCAGCATCTTTTCGTTCAGCAACCTAAAGTGGGGTTGTCATCTTCCATCTTCTCTCTTGGAGCTAAAAGTCAGAAGTGCCTCAAAGAAAGCCTGAAAAGGACTGAAGAACCCCAAAGAGATTGGAGCTCTCCTGCTTCCCAACTCTGCTCCACCCCTAATGCAGGAGCAGGGCATTGATTTCCACCAATAAGTAGAGTCCCATTCCAATAGGCCTTGGGACTGAGGTTACAAATCAATCAATAATGCATTAAATGAGGCACAAAAGAAGTCTTTAATTAATTTGGTAAATACTGGATGAAATAACACAATGCTACAAAGCAAGTTGTTTATGGCATGTAGACTGACAAAATAGCAAGCTAGTTTAGAACAGCATTTGAGTAGAGACTAGCTCGGTGATGGCAGAAGTTCTAGCCAAGCCTTCAGAAGGATTTCCTTTGGAAGAGTGGGGAGGAAAAGAGCCTCTGTTCCCTGACCCCCTTTGACCAAAGAAAGACCTTATGACCTTCAAAAGGTCAGAAGATCTGACTTCTCATGAGTATCCATGAAGTGTCCCTGGAATAGCACTGGTAGGCAGCAAAAATCTACAATTGGAGCAGAAGGACAAAGGCAACTTTTGGACTCTACAAGAAGCCCAATAGGAGGTTATCCCACCCCTAAGAGAAACTTAAGAGCCTTATGAAAGGAGAGGCGGGGAGAGGATTTTCAGTAAAATGAATTCCAATATCTGTGAGTTTTCCCTTAGTCACACATGCTTTAAGCTTGAATCAATTTTCCTTTGGAGTTCGTATGTATTTGTGGAAGAATGTGCACTGGTGTAGGAGGATATTTATACCAATTGTTCTTACCATAGTATCTTAGGGAATACCTATTTTTAAAAGTAATTAAGCCTGGCTGGTTAATTGATATCAATTGATAATCAATGTCATAGTACACTATTGTGGGCTTGTGAGCAAGAGCATCACAGACAATCCCCACCCCCTCAGGGTTAGCTCTAGTACCCTGAAAGGAAAAAGTAACCAGTCACTCTCTAGGGACCCAGCTTGCCAGTGCAAGAAGTTGGGAAATTGAGAAGAGAGTCTGCCCCACGTATGTGCGATAATTTGAAGAAGGAGAAAACATTAACAACTATGGGGATCAGGCAAAGCTTATTACAGGATATGGCCCATGAGCTGTGTCTCAAAGACAGCTAAAGCTTCTAAGAGGCGCAGTAGAGGAGAAAGTACATTCTAGGAAGAGGGGCCTGGCGCAGGCATGAAAATAGGAGATGGAATGTTGCAGTAAATAAGGCAATTTAGCTGGACCACGGCACATATAAAGGGAAGTAATATCTAATAAACCTGGAAAGGTAGACTAGAACCAAATTATAAAGGGCTTTAAATGTCAAAAACAGAATTTGTATTTTATGCTGGATACAACTGGGAGTCATGGAAGTGTCTTGAGCAGGACAGTGACACGATTAGATGTGCGCTTTGGCAATATCAACTCAACAGCCATGTGGAGGATGAACTGAAGAGAGAAGAGCCTGGAAACTGCTGCAAGTCCAAGAAAGGTGCTATATGAATACAGGACATTCTAATTTTGTCTTCTTAGGAATAAGTATTTTTAGATGCTGAAGTAAGGACGACAACACATCTAGAAAAAGTATGTCTGGTTCTATTTTTACTTTCTGAATAGGGTGTCATCATTTCCAAATGTGAACAGGAAATATGTCATATGCCATATGGTTTCCAGTGTATGGAACCATGCCCATTTCCATGACATGTCCTAATATAGCACAATAACAAAGAGGTTACAATGAAAATGTGCACTACTGCAAATATCCCTACCCCTTTGACACCTGAAATTTAGACAACCTAGCCTAGATTATTCTTCAGGTATGGAATAAATAACCTTAAATAAACAAATTAGCAAGACTTACTGAAGGGGGATAGGTATGTTCAGAAGATAAATAGAATAATTTGGCTCCATAAGACAGGATCTCAAATTTTTATATCTAAAGTCTTTTGTAAAGTAGTCAGGCAAAGAAATATCTGGGAAATAAAAAATTTTGCCTTACAATGAAGCTGTCTCTGTCTCTTTGTCTCTCTTGGTTTTTTCTCTTTATCATTAAATGCTTAAGAATTATAGATGGTTTTAAAAAGCATTGTCCCAGATTGTGTCCACCTTTGCCACATGCTGCTTAGCTAAGTCGCTTAAAGCTTTGATTGTCTTTGGGAGTTTAATATCTTTCTCATAAGGATGAATTTTCTACCCTCCTACACTTTAATGTACTGACATAAACCTGTCAGAGTAGGATGACAAATTCTGACTAAGTAAGTACTCTTCAGATCAAGCATCTAAAATCAGGCAATGTTTTTATACTTGGCACACATACCTTGGCTACCATTGATGAGGAAAAACAGCACAGTTGGTATCTGAGTCACAAAAGTGAAGGAGTAGTAAGTATTCAGTGCTGAGGATTCATCTGCACACCCTAGCTTCAGCATTTCCTTCTGCTGTTACTAAATAGGAGGAATATCCTTTTAAGGGAAATCCGAATTGGGCTGCCACCTGTCATCTAGAGGCTTTATCTCTTAGAAACAACTGGTGAATTGAATATTTAACAAGGCTATAGCTGGAAAAAGAGGTTCAGCCTCTCCTTTTATGTGCAAACTCCAAATTTGAACAAGGTATTTGGCAAATACCTTCCTTACTTTTGCAATGAATGATAGCCAAGTCTTCTACCATCAACATTCTCAACAATGATTTAGGATTAAAATTGTGAAATTAATGTCATGTTGGGGAATTGTATATCTTTATTCTTTCTATTACCTGGCATCCAACCTGGCATTCTATTATATGTCATCCAACATGGCAGGCAAACCAAATCTATTGCCTCCTCAAAACAAGACTGACTCGAAACTTATTTGTTACTTAATGAACTCCATCCAATTTCCTCCTAAACTCAGTTTATAGAGACTCGGTTTGTACTCTCTTACTTGGTGCTTGAAGATATATGTGGCTTCCCTTTTGGTCCTACTAGAAGTAGAGATAAGGTCAGGGAAGGAGGGGGAGTACAGTTATATGTGGGTAGAACTGGTGCTTAGCAAGCAGGTGTCCCAGTGGGAGCTGAACAGAAAGAGTGAAGCTAGGAACAAAACAAGTTAATCACCAAGGCAAATAAACAGCTCTGTGTCTCAGCAGATCTAAAAGACAAAGCATATACCTCAATAAAGTAAACAAACCAAGGCAGAAATGAAGTGAGGAACATAGTAATGAAATCAGAGTCAGAATGATCGTTTGAGTTGGTTTGTCTTATCCTATCACCATATTTTATGTTGAGTCATTTTGACCTAGCCTTATGTGGTGTCTGCTTAACATCGAAGTGTTTTGTTCCCTCACATCTCCGGAACTGTGTGACTTTATGTTATTTTTATGGAAGCATGACCAGGCTAAAGAATTGAAGAATGGCCAAAGATATTCCAAATTGGAGGCATTAGTAGGATGATGACAATCTGGAGAGATTTTTTTTTTTTTAGTGAATGCCACCAGACTCTGCCATTGGCTCTTTGATCAATGATTTCATCAAAGTCAGATAAGGTGTGCTTATAAAGTTTCTAGATAACAGAAAAAGTAGAAGGGATAGTTAACATATGAGATAAAAGACTTGGGATATAAAAAGATCAAAAGAGGCAGGAATGATGGGTTGAATATAATAAGAAAAATATGACAGGGACAAATGTCTTATACTTGAGGTTTTTTTAAAATCAATTGTCCAAGTATGAGGTGGGTCAATTGTGATTAGAAAGCTATTCATGTGAAAAAGCAGTTCGTGTAACTTAGAGAGATGGACATGATGCCACATGCCTATAATTGCTGCTAAGTTTGTCATTATTATGGCAAACAGAGCAGGCTGAGGCTCCCATACCAATCAAACAAGGACTAGCTTGTGAGTAGCCTGTTTGTTTCTGGCCTAGGAGAGATAGAGTTACCTAGTCTTTAAAAAGAAGAAAGAAAGGAAGAAAAGAGAAAAGAAGAGAAGAGAGGAAAAAAGAAAAGGACCTAGAATTTTTACTGAACTTCAAGCTCAATAGGGATCTACAATGTGAAATGGCAACCAAAAAACCTGATGTAATCTTAGACTACAATAATAAAAGTATGGTGTCTAGAATAAGAGAGGTTATAGTTCCACTAAATTTTTCCTTAGTAAGACCATAATTAGGGTACCATGTTTACTTGTGCCCTAAGTATATACTCTATTATATACCAGATAAGTGGTGATGTAGTCTTTGCCTGGTGACCTCTGCTGACCTAGAATTCAGTTTGCTCCTTTCTCTTAAAGCACAATTTGAAGTTTTCTCACCACCTCATCTTCTGGACACTCTCCAGCTTATCCGTGTACTTCCTAAACTGTGATGACCAGAACTAGACACTATACTTTGTTACTGTAGTCTAAGATTACATTAGCAATTTTGGCTGCCGTGTCACATTGTGGACTCATACTGAGCTTGAAGTCCATTAAAAATTCTAAGTTCTTTTCTTTTTGCTTTTCTTTTCTCTATAAAAAGATAGCTATGGAGATGGAGATCTATCTCTATATGTATGTATATAAGTATACATACACATATACACACACATTTTATATATATATATATATATATATATATATATATATGGCATATGTAATGTAACACACATACACAGATAAATATATACATATCTGCTCAGGTATGAATTGGACTAGGTGGTTCCTAAGGTTCTTTTAGAGTTCTGAGATTCTATAATACTATGAAATCTATAATTTTCCCATAATCAATCAAGGAAACTTCTTTAACATTCTCACTAACTGAGCCTCTATTTCTGCCTCCCACCCTGTAAAAGGGGTGTGTGAAATAGAGCTGGATGTCCTTTAAAGTATCAAACCCTGCTTCACCACCCTTTACCATGCTTGCATCTTACCACATTAGTTTCCAAAATTTCAACCTAGAAAAAATATTATTTGCATTCTATAATCCCTATTCAGAAAGCTGTAACAATAGTACCAGTAAAAATGAATAAGTAACGGCAAAACAATAAAATGAATTGCACCTTGATTTCTCAGTATTTAAACATTCTTAGAACTGTTGTTCAGTTGTTTCAGTTGTGTCCAACTCTCTGCGACCCTATTTAAGGTTTTCTTGGCAAAGATACTGGAATGGTTTGTCATTTCCTTCTCCATCTCATTTTCCAGATGAAGAAACTGAGGCAAACAAAGTTAAGTGACTTGCCCAGGCTGCACAGCTAATAAGTGTCTAAGGCCAGATTTGAACTCAGAACTTCATAACTCCGGGCCAGACACTCTATCCACTGCACCATAATGAGAAGCTGAAATTAGAAGGTCAAGTGAAGTGCTCTAGGATCAGAGTGAGAGTCAGAAACAAAATCCAATTTAATTCTATTTCACAGACATTAGATTGTAATACTCCTTTCTTTAGAATACCTTAACCTAATGCCAATTATGGCAAAAAATATTCCTCGAACTCTAGTGCTTAAATTTAGAAGCACTGAGAATTCACAATGGGAAAATACATTTAAAGAATAATGTCTTAAATGAATTGTCATCTGTGAACAAGTGTGTGGGGCTAGGATATTCCTAGAACTCAAACAAGCAATTAATTCATCATTTTAGGAAGAAGTTTGAAGTAAGGCAAATCCTAAAATGAGAGATGCTTTTAAAAATATATCAATGCTGGACATTGAAAATGCAGTAATTTGTTTTGTTTGACTATACATTTTTGTTACAAGTTTTCCCCCCGATGGAAAGAGGGATGATGGGATGGAGTGGAAATTAATTTTTACTAATTAAAAAAATGAAATTTAATTAAAAACATTTCATTGCAAATTAAAGCATTTCTGATGTTCCACATCACGCAAATCATGACTTATTTGCATATGAGGATGTCAACATGGATGATCAGAAAGATCATGGTGCCCTCAAGAGAACTAGGGAAATTAATAAAAGGAGAAGGAGATAGGTCCTATGCATAATAAAATCATCATAGAAGCCCTCTTTGTGGTAGGTATGTTAGCAAAAAACTGGAAACAAAGTGGGTACTCAGTTGGGGAATGGCTAAATAAATTGTGATATTGTGTAAGAGAAAACAAATATGAAGAATTTAGAGAAATATAGAAAGACTTTTGTAAAGTGATGCAAAGTAATCAGAATCAGAACAATATACACAATGAGTATGATAATGTAAAGGAAAACAACAATAAATAGAGGCCAAACAGATTATTTGCAATGACCAAATTTGATCCCAGACAATAGATGCTGAAATACATTTCCTTTCTCTCTAAAGAGATTGTAGCATTGCACAACTGGGCTGTTCTGTTTATCAGTTTTGTTTAACTCTTTTTTCCAAGAGTGGGTTTAGTAGCAGGGACAGTATGTTGGGAAATGATTCTGGTATAAAAAAATGAATCAATAAAACATGATTTTATATGTGTGGATATTTTAAGGAAAAAAGATATTTGTAAAGAAGTCACTCCATATTGTCTGTTGTATCTATTCAAAGGAAAAATGTCCACAAGGGAAAAAGATACATTTACCAAAATAACAGATAATTTATAAGCTCCCTGCTTCTTTAAGGCTAAATTTAAGTTGTTTAACTTTTCTGAATAAGCAGCTGTAAGAGGCACAAATAGGTTTATTATTAGACAAGTGCTTTGGCTATCCTAAGTACAGAGTTATATTTAGCTCTATTTACATAACCAATATGTTTTAGGGCAAAAGTTGGAAGAGACTGCTTTTTTCAAAATCATTTGATTTTTCAGGTGTGTTTTACAGCTGCAGAAAAGTATGCAGTTGAATGTTTTATTGCTCACCTAATTCAACCCGTATACTAAAGTTAAGCTAAACTAATAATTGGGCAATTGGTAACAACTGTTGGATTTATTTTAGAGTTGGATTATCAGAAAATATGATACAAAATACTATATTATACTAAGAACAACCTTGAAATATTAAATCTGTGCATTAGAACCTTCAAATTGTCCAATAGCATTGGACTTCTCCCAGAGGGCATCTGGACATTTGATCTGTGGCCTGTGGGGTAACTTGATCCTTTTGTACTTCAGGAGGGAGGTGATGTTGATGCCCTTGGAAACTCTGCCTTGTAGGCTAGCCTCATGGGACTTAGTCCAGCCTACTATATGGAAGCTTCCTAACTGATTCAACAGAAATTTAAGATAAGCATATGGTATTTAAATTAGGCAGAAAAGATAGAAATTTTTAAAACCCTATCACATAGTAAGTGCACAGTCACTATTTGTTGAAATAAGAAAAATATTAGTGAATCAGGCGAATAAGCACCATGATTCCAAGAGACAAAGGTACCCAAACAGAGGCAAGGAGGACCAGACTCTGCCTACAGGCATTTCAGCTAATGATTAAACAACAATATAGGTATGATGTATAACAGGGCCCATTGATATTTTCAATTGTGTCTCTATACAGATGACAGTCACTATGGACAACGTCTTCTTCCAATATAAAACATAGTTGGACAGCCATGGGAATATGCATGTTATCCTCTATAATGAGCCAAAAAAAATTAGGTAACCCAAGGAGACTTTAGGTGAGTACACTTGTTGGTGTAACCATTTTACTAGGTGGTTCAATAAAACAGGATTTTATTTAATTTCCTTGTTTTATTTAAACAGTTTTTAATGATCAAATTTTATACTATCTATCTGTATTGAGAAAGTCTGGCTATAACACTTAAAATGCTGCATTATTTATACTATACCTGAATGTACTGAATCAGGGAGAGGACAACCCTCCAGGATCCAAGAAATTTGTGAGAATACAGTCAAGAAAAAAACATCCTCAAGTTTATTAGGTCAGTCTTTTGTGCTTGAGGGCACATTTGTGATTAATATAGAGGACCCTTGTAAAAACACTCAAACGGATCTGCTAATTCATCATTGTAGGTATTTTGTCTGGTGATGTGGATCACAATCCCTGAAATGGTAAGGCAATAATAACAATGTAGATGATAATTGTCAAAATGCCTATGCAGTTTTGTATTGCAAAGTATATGAGACTCTCCACATAGAAGGTAGAAGAAGCAAACCATTTATTCAGACACCAGAGAAACCATATCTCATAAGCCATTTATCCAGTTAGTCCACTTCATCATAACAGCAAGGAATCTAAAACATTCAATACACAATATAACAACCTGGAGCCTCGCCATCCCAAAACCTCTCCAACCCCCTGTTGGGGTCTTCCCCAAAACAAACTCACAGTACAGCTAAATCAGCCTGGTCAGTTCTAACAATCATGAGGGCGGCCATTAGCAGCCATAACATCTCTCTCTGTCTCAGCATTTCCTGTGACATAACTTCCTTTTCCTGTCAGGAAGTTCCTCCCACCATGTAATTTAGGCTTCCTGTGACATAAGCAGGTCACATGGGCTATTAATGGGTGGGAAAGATCTTCAAATCTAATTGCTACTATAACCCCTCATTACCTCCTCTTGTCCATTTCTTTTTCTCACTGCAGGTACTCTCTATATCCTGGATGCCTTCTTGGCTTTCTCCTGGCATCATACACCATGTAAAGATACACCATGTGGCCAGTATAGCCCTTTTCTCATATATTCCTTTGATGACAACCTTTGCTCTGATTCACTTTAACAATTCCTTATTTCTCATGTGTTACAAACTATTCACATTCTGGGCACTGAAGAAGAGAGCTTAAATGGAAGCAAATAATGAGAACATTAACCAAATGATAGCTTAGTATACAGCTGGGCTATTTTGACAGAACAAGCTATAAATTAGACTATTAAATCCCATCCAAATTTTTTCATCAAGTATCTTAAGCAAATGAACATACTTAATAATTCCTTAGTTGTATCATTTTCTTGATGATGCCTTTTTACTAATAACTTACATTTATACGGTGCTTTAAAGTTTGAAATGAATTTGATATACACTATCTCGTTTCACTTTCACAATGATCCCCTGAGGCAAGTATGACAGATATTTTATGGATGAAGAAACTGAGACTCTGAGATATTAAGTGACTTTGTCATGATCACACAGCTAAGTGTTGGTGGTGGGGATTCAGACCCAGTTCTTTCTAATCCCAAGTACAGCATTCTCTGCACTACACAAGCATGCAGAGGCAGCTCGGTGACACAGGGGATAAAGTGCTGGGCCTGGACTCACAAAGACCTGAGTTCAAAAACAGTATCAGAGACTTACTAATTCTGTGAGCCTGAGCAAGTCTCTGTCTTCCTCAGTTTCCTCAGCTGTAAAATGGAGTAGCATCTACCTCATAGGGTTGTTATGAGGATCAAATGGAGTAATATTTATAAAAGGAACTTAGCACAGTGTGTGGAATACAGTAGGTGCTTTATAAATGCTTATTCATATCTTCTATACTATGCTGCCTTTCTATAGATTCAACAAATACAGCTAGTATGCATTTAATATGATAATTGATCTCATGTTTATAAATGGGAGGTCACCTGAATTCAGATTTGTGATATCAGTGGTCAATTTATCTATACCTACAATAACTAGGCAAGAAGTCCAGGTATCATCTCATACATCATAGCAGTAATTTGAGCAGTAAGGTGTAACTCTTAGGTAGGATTCATAAACCTACATGACCTTAAATTTTATTTTTATTCTGAACTTAGCTCTAAGGAAAATGGTGATTTCCCTTTCAAAAAGTGAAATAAAATGAGAGGGAGAAATTTTTTTTTAGGAGAAGAATATTTACTACCAGGGACCAAGTTCTTTTGGAGCACAGAACAGCCAATGGACAAAATAGAACCAACAGGTATTTAAAGTTTTTGAACCTACTTCATCCTGCTCACTAGAAGCAATGTCCTTGCCCCAAATTCCTATTTCTTAGGGATAGAAAGTCTCCTATAAATCCTACCAATTCTTGTTTGTCAAAGGGCATCTCTTCAAAATCATTTTGTAAAATAGAGATAATAATTTCACCTCTATCTCACAGGGTTGTTGTGAGGCTCAAATGAGGTAATATTTGAGGGGTGACCTTTCAACAAACTGCCACTTACTCTTTGGGTATAAGGGGTGGTGTGTGTCTGTGTGTTTGTGTGTGTGTGTGTGTGTGGGGGGCTGTGTTTTAAGCCCCAAGATCTTTTGAGCCTCTGATACAAATGAATGGGAACATGGGGGAGGTGAGAATGAAACCGTTCTGTTAAGACATGTAACGCCAGGAATGTTTCACAAAATACATGACATAGTGCATATAACCAAAATGTATACAGTAATAAGCTCACATATGGCTGGAAACAAGCCACCCAGGCTTTAAGCTACACTATATTCCTTCTCTCCCCCACTCCTGTAAAGAATATGCAGGGATTGAAAATTTCCGTAAAATTCTCCAGCAGTTCTGCCCATATGGAATTGTTCACAAATCCTTTTAGCATTCCTTCCAATCTTGCATCTTTCTAAAAGTAGGCCACGGTTGACCATTGGTTTGCCAGTCAGCAGTGGGGAGAGAAGGGAGAATGGGGACTGCACATTATACAAGATATACCAAGATATTTATATATGAATGGTGAGTGGGTGAGTGAGTGAGTAAATGAAGGATTTGATTCCCTAACCCTGGACGTCTTCTCAACAGCCTTGTTGCTCAGATCAGAAACTATGCCCTAGAGATTTTACTCTTTTTATCTCTAGATCTTCTGCCTTGGGGGTCTTTAATTCTGAATGGTGATTCACCTGGCCCATAGTTCCTTTTTTTTAAAAAAAAAATCATTTTTATTTTATTTTCCCAATTACATGTAAATTTTTTTAAACAATCATTTAAAATAATTTTGAGTTCCAAATTCTCTCCCACCCTCCCACTCTTCCCCTGCTCCTTGAGAAGGAAAGCAATTTGATTTCAACTATACATGTGTAGTCATGCAAAGCTGGCTCATAGTTTCAAGCAGGCTTTACCTAACCTTCACTTCACTCCTACTCCCTGGCCATCTTCTCAACCATGCCATTCTCCTTGCTGTTACCACACCAGCCCTTCCCACTCCCTCCTCCCTCCTTATGGAATCATAATCAAATCAACTCTTTTAGTGTTCCTGGAAGGGGGTGAAGAGAGGGTAGAGGAGCAGTGTGGTAAGAAGTTGGCCAAAGTGCAGCATCGTGATTCTAGGTCTGTGGTAAACAATTACCAATCAGGAGGACGTTGTCCCAGGGCAGGATCAGAGGTAGATGGTGTAACAAAGGAACATGGGAAAGGCTAATCAGAGTCAGGGATTATATATATGTGAACATACAACACAGCATGCATAAATATAGTTACTTTAAACCACTTTATAATACATATACAGGTACTTAATATATGACATTAAAATATTAATTATATTCAGCTGCTCATGGGCTATGTAGCAGTCATAATCCAATACATCTAAATCACATATATGAAAATGTATCTCTAAGAGAAGGAATACAAGTCTCCTATACTGCACGATGCATAGCGTAGGACTGCACACAATAACCAAAAACATAGGTTACATATAGGAATGTAGCATGTACAGATATAAGAAAAGCCCATTATAAAACTGTATATTCGTATACATATCAAAGAAGCATATATCAACACTATGTGTATAGTATTACATACTAGTATACATATTGCCAACACAGAAACACAAATGAAACATAATAGTGAGAGAATAATGCACAATGAAACATGCCATATACAAATAACTCCATATGTTGTGTTTATACACAAAACACACATTACATACATTCCAACAACAACTATGGTCTGATAACATGAGTAACCACTATTTCCATTTTCCTGAAGTATCATAAGTAGCCGTGGCCAAATATACCTGCCACTTCTGCCAGGACTTTCTGAACTTGTGGATGGCCTAAGCTGACTTTGAGCATCCAGAGACCTACTGGTCAATCTTGAAGTTGTAGATGCATTTGTGCCCCTACACATGTGTTCCTTATATACAATCTTCTCACTTATGGTGTGCGTATTTATGTCTCCTGGTTTTATGAAGGAAAATATTCTATTGCTACTTTTATTATCATGCTATATCATTAGGTACTTTTGCTTTGAATTAATTATATCCTATGGCTGACTAGTAAAAGTAAACATTTCACTGGGGGCTTGTGAGCTATGGGGTTTTGGAGGGGCAAATGCACAATCCACAGAGTACTCTGATTCTGGTGTATGTAGCTTTTTTCTGAGATCCCCACACGTGAGAGAGATGTTCAAATACTACAGCTAAAACACAATATTGGTACACACTAAAATATATGCCCCATTCACCATCTGTAATATATTGGAGTATTTTATTTCATGTATTTCAGGAATAATGAATCAGAAGCCACGCTGTTCAAGTTCTCGAGTAAGCATGACATTTGAAATTAGTGCTGTAAGAGTTAATAGAAGTAGTTGACAAAACGTTTTCTTGTCAGCGTTCTGAAGCACTAATGAGGGTTTTTTTGTGTAGCTGTCAAGTGAAAGTGGTGTTTAATTTTAGGTACAATACAGGCGAATAAAGTTAATAAGAATGAATTATATGGTTCCACAGTGTTCTGAAAGTGGCCACTGCTTTACCTCCTCCATTTCCTATTATGTTTCTGGCCCCTAAAATCTGTTCACATTTATTTAGCCCTTTCTCATGCCCCCTACATGGTTTAATATCATTCTTCATGAGTTGGTAGGAAATGTAACAATTAAATTACTTAGGTTCCAGGTGGGAGGTAGGAAGGAGAGGGAATGCAGGATTTTGAGAAAAACCTTTTTTTATCACAGAAAACTCTAGTTACTTTAAAAGCTACATCTTCCATTTTTCAACTATTCCAAACTTACACTTTCCAGATCCAGATATTTTCACAGGAACAAAGTAACTTTAGAAAACAGTGCAGTTGTTCTATCTGAAAAGAAGTTGCTGAAATATCTTCCTGTGTACTGTAGAAGCCCCGCATCACCAAATGCATGTTCTTTGTGCTTATCATGTACTAGGTCTAATAACAAAAGCAATAATAAAAATTAACGACAAAATGGTATGGCTCCCCTTCTGAGTTCATCTTCTAAAACATTTTTCATTGAACTGTAAGATTTTAAAATAAAGGAGTTACTGCTACTTTTTTTCATCCTCTCCTAACATTTGTCACACCATGTTGATTAGCTTGTAATAGTTATTGTGGGTATTTTGGAACATGGTTTTAATTTCAGATCTAACATGTAATCTTGAGCACTTAATATGACTGAAAAAATGAGGATGAAGTCATCCAGCAAAGTACAACCTTTAAATGGTTTTAGGCTTCTGTCTTCTATTTTAAGAGATTGCAGCTTTGCACACTTTATAACTTGAAAGGACCTTGGGGATCTTTTAGTCCAATGTCCTCATTTTACAGAGGAGGTAACTAAGGCTCCTAGAAGTAAAGATACCCTGCCCGAGATGCCACAGCAGAAATTAGGGTTCAGGTATCCATATTCCCAGCCCTTTTTTCTATTACACCACATTGCTTCTTTAGATAGGTTGGTGAAGTAATATGCAATCACAGTAGCAGAGCTGGCAATACAAAATAAAACTATAATGCACATTTTAGATGATAAGTATTCTCATTTAGCTGATGGGGAAAGAACTAGAGGTTTTAGAAAGATAGGTAGATTTTCACATGGAAACCCAAGTTGAAGATTTAAGTCCAGCCCCATTTCTCTGAGTCAGTGTCGACTCCTTCCCTCCTCATATCCAAGCAGTTGCCAAGTCTTGTCATATCTACCTCCGTAATGCATCTGGAATCCAATCCTCCTTTCCACTCACAAGGCCACCATTTTCATTTAGTCTTGCATCATTTCTTTTTTTAAATTATAAATTTATTTTTTATTTTTAGTTTACAACACTCAGTTTCACAAGTTTTTGGGTTCCAAATTTTCTTTCCCTCCCTCACCTCCTCCCTCCCCCCCAAGAAGGCATATAATCCAATGTAGGTTCTATATGTACCTTCATATTTAACTCATTTACATGATAGTCCAGTTATAAAGAATTATAACCAATGGAATGAATCATGAGAAAGAAAAAACAAAACCAAAAAAGAAAGAAAAAAAGAGAGCAAATAATATGCTTCTATCTGCATTCAGACTCCATAATTCTTTCTCTGAATGTGCATAGCTTTTTCCATCATGAGTCTTTTGGAGCTGTCTTTGAACCTTGCATTGATGAGAGGAGCCAAGTCTATCAAAGTTAGTTCTTACAGATACTGTGTGTCTGTAATTGTGTATAACCATCTCCTAGTTCTGCTCCCCTCACTCAGCATCAGTTCATATAAGACTTTCTGGGTTATAATGGAGTCCTTCCTTGCATCATTTTTTGCCTGGATTATTACAATGGGCTCCTGATTGATTTCCAGTCCTTTCCTTCTCCAATTCATCCTCTCTATACAACCACCAAATTGATATTTCTCTAAAGCAAGGCTTCTTAAACTTTTTCCACTCATGACCCCTTCAGTGCTTCTTAAACTGTGGACCCATATGGGGTCGAGATGCACAATTTAAGAAACACTGCAAAAGGATACGTGACAATGTCACTCCCTAGCTTAAGATACTCCAATGGCTCCCTCTTGCCTGTGGGATAAAATATAAACTTTTCTGTTTGACCTTCAAAATCCTTTACAGTCTAATTCCAGTCTACCTTTTAAATACGTATATGTATATACACATAGGTATATACATTTGCATATATGTATATATACATACATGTATACATACACATATAATATACATAGGCATATATATTCTGAACTTAACTAATACCAGAAAAGTTATACATTTCTATCTGCATGATAGAAGAGAAAAAGAGGGTATATATGAAACGGTGGGTTTCTTTTATAACACTTGCTCTTCTTTTAAATTTTATAATAAATTTAACCTTTAGCTTCCAAACCTGTCCTGGTTGCCTGCTCTTCCTTCTGTTCTTTTCTCTACATTTTAAAAGAAGATACCTCAATGAATCTCTTTTCTTCTTCTTTTTTTTTTGTTTAAACAACCCCATCCTTATCTCCACTTGCTCTGTCTCTGTTTCCCTGCACATCCCCCACAAATGGGGAGGGAACAGTAAGTTTTTGTAACAAGTGTAGATAGTCAAGCCAAACAAATTCCTACATAGGCTGTGTATGAAAATATATGTCTTATTTTGCAGCATGAATCTATCTCCTTTCTGTCAATAGGTAAATATGCAGCTTACCTTTTCAGATTTATTACACGTTATTCCCCTTCATACAAACTACAGTCTAGCCAGACTGGTCTGCTTGTGGCATGCTGCAACTATTACATCTCAGTCTCCATGGCTTGACACAGGCTGTTTCTCATTCCTGGAAGGCATTCCCTTCTTACTTTTATCTCACAGATTTCCTACCTTCAAAGTGCAGCTCAGGTACCACTTCCTGTAAGAAGCCTATCCCAATCCTTCCAAATTTTACTTCGTATATATTTTGCATTTCATTTTCTTTTGACAAATTGCTTTCCTCAAATTGACCATAGAAATAAGGACTTTCATTTCGTCTTTGTGTCCCAAGTATCCAGCCCAGTGCAAGGCACATTGAAGACACTTAATAAATACTGAATTGAATGTTTTTGGACCAGTATCTTTGAAGTAGAGGTTCTGAAGAATTATTATAGTTGGAAGAGAGATAAGCAGTGAAAGGGAAATAGTCATTTTAGATAATGTAAGAACAGTGATGAAAAGCTAAGGTAAATTCGGATATATTTCAGATGTATAAGGTAGAGTACAAATGAATTCTTGGGGTATGTGTGAAAAGAATAAAATTTATAAATGGACCATACAGGCACTTCATAGTAATTTTTCTTTGGACCTTTGAAAACAGAGATGTCTATTTAAAAAAAGTACCTGGGATTTAAAAATTCCTTATATACTCGTTAAGTGGAAATGAAAAGTTAGACTATTAATTTTCTTGAAACAAGATGTCTCCTATACACTTACTAAGTTTCTGCAGTAGTACATAATATATTTTGTTCATCAGTTCTCTGGGGAGCAAGTAAGGGAATTTGAGATTCTAACTGAAGGAAACAAATTTGATCACATAGGAATTTCAGAACCTTGGTAGAATGAAACTGGAATATTGTTCTTGAACTGTATAGCTTATATGAAAGGTACAGGATGGGAGTGGGGTATGCAATAGTATTGTGTGTTGAGATAATATTCTTATATGCATAAATCCAGGAATCAGAGTTGGGGAGCATGATGGAGAACATTTAGGTAAAGATCACTGAAAGCAGAACAGAAAACAGGGACAAGACAGGGGAATTAGGGATTTCAGGAAACATGTAGAACCAAGTCATGACATAGTAATAAAAGGAGATTTCAATTATTCAGACCTCTGTTGGAGTTCTTCCCTAAGCAAAGGCTATAGAGTCAGAAGACTGGGCTCAAATCCTACCTCTGATGCTTAGGACTTTTCTAGCTTTGGGCAAGTCACAACCTCCTTAACCCTTAATTTCCTTATCTATAAAATGAGGAAGTCAGATTAGATGGCCTCTGAGATCCCTTTCAGATCTAGTTCTATAATCCTGTTATTTTTGGTAACCTATGGCATTATTGCCATTGTACTGGCAAGGGAAAAATGGTAGCACAGGTTTATTACTTCATTTAGTATGCACTTATTTTGTTCTTTATTCCTCTTCCTTCCCTCCTCCCCCAACATTTTCTGTTTTCTAGATATCTTTTCTTCTTTCCCTCCTCCAACACTCTTCCTGACTATGTCTGCTGTTGATACTCATGGATATTTAAACTTAGTCTCTATGGTGGCACTCAGTGATAAAAAGTATACTAGTTTCTTCTTTAGAGAATAGTACAGAATGGTCCTGGATTTTATTTTTTTTGGGTCTGGCACCTAGAAATGTATTTTAAAATATATTTGTTGTTCCTAATTTCTGCCACAGTTTATTTTTTCAATCTATTTAGTTTTCTCAGTTGCTCCTTAATTAAAATCAAATGTTCCTTTCTCACTTTTAAATTTAGAATTCTACTTTGTCACGTTCTTCTGCTGGTTTTTCCTGTTCTGGTTTTATATGATTGGCAAGCCATCATTGGACTTAGTCTTCTTTTACTGACAATGCTTAAATGGTTGAGGTACACAAGTTGAGAGCTGCTAGAAGTGAAGAATGTGTGTCCTCATATAACCTTAAAACATCAGGTTTCAATCTAAGACTGATAGATAATGACTATGTGGGAAGCTGAGACTTATATGTGTGGCTGCCAAGCCTACTGTCTTTGGTTTTTGGTATCTTTTTTTTTTCCATTGGAATCATTCCATGCTACTGCCTAAGACAACTTTAAGTATAGGCATGTAAAGAGTATGAGCTAGAGATCTACCTGGTTGCGCCTATGAATTTAAGTATGTGTGCTGCTGTAAACTCAGTAGCTACTTTGTAAATGATGATTCCATTAAAAAATCATGGAATCTCAGAGCTAAGAGGTACTTCAGAAAGAAGTTCTACATTCCACTGAATAAATATTCAAGTTTTGCTTAAAGGCCTTCAGTGATGGTGAACCTATTATCTTCTAAGACAACCAATTTAAATCACTTTTAGAAAGCTATAATAGGGAGGGTTTCACTTCATTAAACCTATCTGCCTGATTGCAACTTCCACTCATTGCTCCTGGTTCTGGCCTCTGGGGCCAATCTCATTTTCATGTGATATTCCTTCAGATACTTGAAGATAACTATCATGTCTTTCCATCTCAAATGAGATCATGTATATACAGCTTTTTGCAAAATTATACCATTATATAAATGTGAGTTATTCTCCAGCGTAAAAGGTTTAACATGTCCTCATATGAGAATTGAACTCATGGATAACCTAGATTAGTATGAAAGCTATGAGAATAGAAAGGAAGGTGTTAGCTCAAGAAACATTTCTGGAGAAAGAATCCACAGGATTTGGATGTTCAAGTTAAAGAAGATAAAGGAGACCAAAATAATACTGCCATATGAGTAAGGAAAAAGTTGAGGAGGCCTATTAGTATGGAGGAGCAAGATGAACTCAATTTTCAACACGTTACAAGTATCAGTTGCACATGCAACTGAAAATGTCCTGTAGGCACAGAATTGTAGAAAGGGTGAGAGGTTCATGCTGGAATGTAGTTTGGAGAATATTGCATATATGTGTAGAAGCTGAACCCATAAGAATGAAAGAGATCCCCAAGTGAATTCAGAGAAAGAACAGAGAGCTTATCACTGGTCCCCTTAAGTGCAAGTCCTTACCTTTTCCTTCACAATCTTGTTCCAGGTTGGCACTGTCATTCTTCAGAGTTCTATCCCTTCCTATTAGTTGGCCCAGATTGCCACTTTCATAACTATAGCCTCCTCCACAGCTATTGCTCCAAGGGGCTTTGTTCTAGGAGATGTTACCCTGATGTTGGTCCAGGTTTTAGGTCTTGAAATTTAGAAATACGGTGACAGACAAAATTAAATTTATATTTCATGTATGAAATCAGGATAGCTCTTTTTCAAATAGACTTTTCCTCCTTGTATATAATTTTTAAAATGAGCGGTAATGAAGTTTGAGGAAAGAGCAAGAGGTTTTAGTTTTGTTTTGCTGGGCAACTTAAGATAGTGTTTCATTAAAATGAATGACTATTAAATAAATAGTTTAGGGAGATCTTATAGTTTATTGGCATTGATCACTTGTCCAGAAACTAAAAATCATGACTACTTTACTCAATTTTAAGCTAAGCATTAGACACAAAGGAAAATTTAAAGAGATTATGTAAGCTACTTTTAACAGTTCAAGGTCAAAAAAAATTCACAACTTTTTTTCTTTTAGAAAAGAGCTATGTCTGTCCATTGAAGGTGCTGACATACTTCTTTAAAATGCTTATTACTTTAAGGGCATAAAAATTTCCATTTCAGAATTCTCAAATTAGCTACATTTCTTTAAGTGATTTTTAAAAAAATGTTGTCTTCTACCAAATGTGACAAATTAAAACAAAGTTCTCAACTCTTTAAGATTGCATTTGAATTTCTAATTAGGGCATATGTCTAACAATAAAACTATATTCATTTTAAGCATTTTTACAAAGCTAGGCTTTTTTAAACTTACTATTTGGGGAGACATTTGACTAATGTCTTTGCCATCTTGGAAAACCTACTTTAATAAATCAATTTACTGACTGCAGATTATATCCGAAGCACTAAGGAAGATAGATATAAGACACAATCCTTGCATTTGAGAAACTTAAAATTTAAATAGAGAGACTGCCTAATACATATGAAAAGATATTAACAATAGGTAATGGGGATAGGAGGATAGCACTGGACCATGGGTGTCCCATCCTTCAAGCATGTGGAAGTGCCGCATTCCCATGTCGAGGCTGGGTATGCTTCCCTTCTGGGATATGTATTGGAAGGGCCCTGCTCTACACTTCTATCTCTAGTCTATTAATCATGTGATAAAGAAATAAGGACTTTTGATTATTTGCCAAGCTGGAATTGCATATGCGTTCAGGAGACACTAACTATCTAAAGCAAGTTCTCTTTTTCTTGCCTGCCTAGCTGAATTTGAATGCATTTGAGTGAGAGGGCAAAGCAATGAGGAGAAAGCCTATTCTAGCAGCCTATTCTCTCCATGCAGGTCAACATGTGGCCTGTGAATGAGTGGTCTTGCTGGTGCTTTTATCCCTGTTGTATCTATTCTTTCTTGCCCTAGGTAAAGGTGTATTGGAAATGGGACAGAGTAGGCTATGGCTTATAAGCTTTGAAAGATCAGGAGAAACACTAAGAAGTCCAGGAGCTGGAGTCCATATTAGAGTGTGTAGACAGCTGAGCCTGGTCTGCAAGCACAGCACAGAGGAACAACCTAGATGCAGTGAATTGACCCTCTAGCCAAGATGTCAGAACCTACATGCAAGGGAGATACTCTGTCCATCAGCTATGCCACATTCAGAAGTCTTCTTGGGGAAAATGCTTTGTAGCAACCGATTTAAGTTTGAGCCCATTTTCCCCCAGGACTGAGATGGTATAGAGGAGAGGGTGACCCCCAAATGTTAGGGATGTGTGTGGACATTGCTACTTGTGTTCTTGTTATACCTTTTCAGTAAATATCTCTTAGTAAAAAATAGTATTCATCAGTTAAATGATTGTAGGATGTTAATTGCTGGCAATTGATTTTGGGGAGAAGATACTGGAATAGAGGCTTGGGCTGATAGCATTAGAAAGACATTCTAGCAGCCCTTTAAGGTTGATAAAATGCTTTACCTAAAACCTGAGGGGGAAATATGACTTTGCCCTGGGAACCAACTTGTCAGAGAAAGTGAGACTTGAGATAAGGAGCCCATAGATAACTTGCCTTGTTTGGAGGATCTGACTTCTTAGTAATAGTGAGAGTTGAGATAAGGATCTCCAAGGTCTATGTAGACTCAAATGTGAGGCAGTATATGATAAGCTGGTATTTTGTAATGAGTGGTACAGACAAGGAGTATATTAAGAGTTCAGAAGAGAGAGATTTGTGTGGGCAGGAGTTGGCTAAGACTATACTTCATGGGACAGGTGGGAATTAAGTAGTGTCTTAAAGATGCATAGGAGTCAGTGAGGGACATCCATAGATAGAAAGGAAGAGGGAGGTGAGGTAATAAGATTGACAAAGTGCGAAGACAGGAAAGCATAATATATTGGGATGGGGGGGAGGCATGGTAGAGGGAGAAAACCGGTTAGATCTGAAAAAGTGGAGTGAGGAGACTTTGGAAGATCTTAAATGGTAACCAAAGGAGTTTGGAATTTATCTTGTAAAAAGGCATTGAAGGTTTCTGAGCAAGGAAAAAATATGATAAAGTAGTGGTTTTTTGAAAATTAAGCTGATGGTTGGTTACAATAATCTTTCCATGGTACAATATAGCTTTTACATTAGCAAAAGTTATGGTAAATGTATGAGTTCAAATTCAGTCTCAGACATTTACTTGCTATGTGACCTCAGGCAAGTCACTAATCCCCTATTTACCTTAGTCCGCCAGAGAAGGAAATGGCAAACCACTCCAATATGTTTGCTAAGAAAACTCCATGGGCATTACTGGTATGTTATGGTCCATGGGGGTCACTAAAAACCAACCAGGAACTCAGAAGACTAATGATGAAACATACTACCCACCTTCTGAGAGAGAGGTGAAGGACTCAGAATGCAAAATGAGACAAATATTTTTCAGGACATGGCCAATGTGGAAATTTCTTTTGATTGACTATACAATGAATTTTATCCTTCTTATGTTCTCAATGCGAGGGGATGGATTCATAGGGGGAGGATAAGAAGGCAGATTTCAGCTGATTAAAGCAAAAGTGTGTGTGTGGGTGTGTGTGTTACCTGGTCTGGTCTGGGCATCATGTCTCCTTAGAGACCATAGAAAACTGTAATGAATTTGGCATGAAGGCTGTTGGGGAAAAAAAGGAGTGCTCCTACCTATTTTCCAACGATGGTAGATTTCAAACAGGGAGAAGTTGTGGTTACATACACATATAAAGAATACTTGGGAACTCTGATCAACACAGTGACTAACCATAATTTTTGAGGACTCAATTTCCGAAATATGCTGCCTACCTCCTGAGAGAGGTGATGAACTCACAGCACAGACTGAAACTAGATAGATATCTAGATACATAGATAGATTCCTCATTGTCCATGTTTTATATATATGTGTGTATGTGTGTGTGTGTGTGTGTGCATACACACATATAACATGGACAATGAGGAATTTTGTTTTGCTTGACTACATATGCTTGTAACGAGGATTTTGTTGTTCTTACTTTCTCAATGCGGGGTGGGGAGGGGAGTGATGTGGAGAGAGAGGAAGTAGGGGAGAGAGAAAGCTTATCTTTGCTTGAAAATAAAATTTTTAATTTTAAAAAAGGAAAAAAAGATATAGAGAGGGGGAAAAGATGACCTAATCAAACAGGTAACTTAAGACATCATAGAAACAAAAATGACAAAATTTCAAGGAATTATTTCATTTGGTTATTTCTTATTAATATGGTAAATATAATAAGGTCCCCAAATGTTTTGGCTTTAAAGGAATGCTATCTAATTTACTATTTTTATACATTTTAATAAAAAATTCCTTTAATATTAAACTATGCATTTAAAAAAATTCATTCTGCCTTCTCAAAACTTAAGATGTAACATGTATATTATAAGGGAAATCCACTCATTTTATATATGAATTATTGCCTTTTCTTTAAGGGAAATAATATACTTTAAGAGTGTAGTCTGGATTCGTGTTTATTCTTGACCCTTTGTTTAAATCTCCTTTGAAACTTATGCTCACTAGTAAACTGAACCAATATTCAGACAACTTACATATCAATAGCTTCAACCACTTTGGCTCAATCCTTACAGTCTTGTCATTAGTACTGTTCTATTCCACAAAAATTCAAATGACCCAATTTCCTTAGTGTGGTAATAAGAAGTGTTAACCCAGCAAGGTAGACAAGGTAATTGATTATGAGATACAGGAGAGGAATAGATCTGATCATTTTAAGGCCAGGGAGCTATGTTGAATTATGGTATAGGCAGCCTGATCTAGATTGCTCCTTTGGTGGTTGATGTCTAAAATTAGAACTGATGAGATCCCTGCAGTCCTTCTAATAGTTAACAAAAAGAGTTTTACTTAGCCATAGCAGGGGAAGGACATTTAGGGCAGGAAAGGAATATTTATTCAGGATAAAGCATTGATTCAGTGTAACACAGATCCCCCTCGCGTGGTTCATTCTGCTTCATTTCTGGTCAACAGCCACAGGAAGGAGTTTCAGCCCTTTATAGCCTGGCTGTTTTGTACCCAGGTGACTATGAAGGTATGTTAATAACCCAAGTCTCAATCTCCTAAGCCAACTAAATCTTGAGGATAATTTCAATACCTTTTAAGGGGAAATTATCCTATTTTCATGGGGGCAGAGGAACACTTAGGGTATTGCTTCCAGCACATAGGGAATTTAAAGAGAAAGAAGTGTTAACATTACTGGTACATTGAGACTGTTCCTTATGACTTTGGGAATATAGAGAATTCCAGTATGATGTAGAAAATGAGGTAAAGAGAAGTCTTGTTTTTGTGAGAAAATGCAGCTGACTCCACCACTAGAAAATGCTAAAACTGCTAGACTGAAATTGCTGTTTCCAAGGTTATTATACTCTCTTAATTGTTAAACTCTACAATGATCTTTTCTCAATAATCATGTTATTTAAACTTTAATGCTTTTGACATTGTCATCCACTCTTTCCTCTTAGGAACTCTGTTCTCTTGGTTGCTGAGACTCTAATCTTGGCTTTCCTCTTAACAGTCTTACTATTCTTTTCTATATTTGTAAGATAATCATTATCCTCTAGCCTATTAAGTGTGGGCGTTTCTCAAAGCTGTTCTGGGCCTTCTCCTCTTCACTCTTTCCCTTGGTGATCTCAGCAGGTTCGTTGGGTTCAATTGTTATCTTTAGATATGTCCCAAATTTAAATATTTAAGCTTAATCATTTGCCTGAATTTCATTCCCACATTAATAATTATTTGTCATATATACATATATATACACACACACTTATGTGTATATGTACACACACTCACAGGCATATCTCATTTTATTGAGCTTCACAGATACTACATTTTTTAAAAAAGAATTGGAAGTTTGTGGTAATCTTGCATTAAGTCTATTGGTGCCATTTTTCCAATAGCATATACTCACATTGTGTCTCTGTTATATTTTGGTAATTCTCACCATATTTCTTTTTAAAATCTTTAATGTATGGAATAAAACAAGCATTTCCATAACATAGCATAATTAAAAAAAGATGAATGCACATGAAACTACGTATCTATTTTATACGACTATTCTTTTTAATATACAATTATCACGTACATTTCTTTTTTTTGCTTTTTCTCTGCCCTTTCCTTTTCCCTCCCCTTCCCCCAGAGCTGGCTACCATTAGACACAAATATGTGTCTAAATATGTATGCAAAATCATTTAATACATACTTCTATTTATCAGTTCTTTGTCTGAATGCAGATAGCATCTTCCTTCATATGTCCTTTGTAGTTAATTTGGATATTTACCAAGTTGCTCTTACAATAATATTGCTGCTACTATATGCGACATTCTGCTCATTTTGCTCTTCATTATGTCATGCAAGTCTATCCATGTTTTTCTAAGATCCTCAAGCTCATCATTTCTTTTTTTTTTAAATTTAGTTTTCAGCATTGATTTTCACAAGAGTTTGAACTACAAATTTTCTCCCCATTTCTACCCTCCCCCCCCCCACTCCAAGATGGCATATATTCTGGTTGCCCTGTTCCCCAGTCAGCCCTCCCTTCTGTTACCCCACTCCCCTCCCATCCCCTTTTCCCTTCCTTTCTTGTAGGGCAAGATAAATTTTTATGCCCCATTGCCTGTGTATCTTATTTTCTAGTTGCATGCAAAAACTTTTTTTTTTGTTTTTGAACATCTATTTTTAAAACTTTGAGTTCCAAATTCTCTCCCTTCTTCCCTTCCCACCCACCCTCCCTAAGAAGGCAAGCAATTCAACATAGGCCACATGCATATCATTATGTATAACCCTTCCACAATACTCATGTTGTGAAAGACTAACTATATTTTGCTCCTTCCTAACCCATCCCCCTTTATTGAATTTTCTCCCTTGGCCCTGTCCCCTTTTGAAAGTGTTTGTTTTTGATTACCTCCACCCCCATCTGCCTCCCTTCTATCATCCCCCCCCCCTTTTTTTATCTTCTTCCTCCTTTTTCCTGTGGGTTAAGATACCCAATTGAGTATGTATGGTATTCCTTCCTCAGGTCAAATCTGATGAGAGCAAGATTCACTCATTCCCCCTCACCTGCCTTCTCTTCTCTTCCTACAGAACTGCTTTTTCTTGCCACTTTTATGTGAGATAATTTACCCCATTCTATCTCTCCCTTTCTCCCTCTCTCAATATATTCCTCTCTCATCCCTTAATTTGATTTTATTTTTTTAGATATCTTCCCTTCATCTTCAACTCACCCTGTGCCCGCTCTCTCTCTCTCTCTCTCTCTCTCTTTATATATATATATATATATATATATATATATATATATATACACACACACATACATATATACATACATACATACACACTCACATATGCATATATAAACATATATATCCATATATATCCATATATATGTATAGATATGCATATTCCCTTCAGCTACCCTAATACTGAGGTTTCATGAATCATACACATCATCTTTCCATGTAGGAATGTAAACAAAACAATTCGACTTTGGTAAGTCCCTTGCAATTTCTTTTTCTTGATTACCTTTTCATGCTTCTCTTGATTCTTGTGTTTGAAAGTCAAATTTTCTAATCAGCTCTGGTCTTTTCACTGAGAAAGTTTGAAAGTCCTCTATTTTATTGAAAATCCATATTTTGCTTTGGAGCATGATACTCAGTTTTGCTGGGTAGGTGATTCTTGGTTTTAATCCTAGCTCCATTGATCTCCGGAATATCGGATTCCAAGGCCTTCGATCTCTTAATGTAGAAGCTGCTAGATCTTGGGTTATTCTGATTGTGTTTCCACAATACTCAAATTGTTTCTTTTTGGCTGCTTGCAGTATTTTCTCCTTGATCTGGGAGCTCTGGAATTTGGCAACAATATTCCTAGGAGATTTCTTTTTGGGATCTACTTGAGGAGGCAATCGGTGGATTCTTTCAATTTCTATTTTGCCCTGTGGTCAAGCTCATCATTTATTATAGCATAGTAGTATTCCATCACAATCATATACTACAACTTGTTCAGCCATTCTCTAATTGATGGGCATCCCTGTAATTTCTAATTCTTTGCCACCACAAAGAGAGCTGATATAACTATTTTAGAACATATAGGTTCTTTTTCTTTTTTCCTAATCATCTTTGGAAATATACCTAGTAGTGATATTACTGGGTCAAAGGGTATAGGCAGCTTAATAATTTTTTGGCCATAATTCCAAATTGTTCTCCAAAATGGTTGAATCAGTTCACAATTCCACCAACAATGAATCAGTGTCCAAATTTTTCCACATTCCTTCCAACCTTTGTCACTTTCCTCTTCAATCATTTTATCCAATCTGATAGATGTTAAATGATATCTCAAGGTTGTTTTAGTTTGCATTTCTCTAATCAATAATGATTTAGAGCATTTTCATATGATTATAAATTGTTTTAATTTCTTTGTTGGAAAACTGCCTGTTCATATCCTTTGACTATTTATCAATTGGGAAATGACTCATATTCTTATAGATTTGATAAGTTCTTTACATAGTTGAAATATGAAACCTTTATTTGTTTATAAATTTTTTTCCTAGTTTTTTGCTTTCCTTCTGAGCTTGGCTACATTTGTTTTATTTGTGCAAAACCTTTTAAATTTAATGTAATCAAAATTATCCATTTCATACCACCTCTGCTCCATATTTCTTTTTTATTCATAAATTATTCACCCATCCATAAGTCTGATAAATAATGTATTCCATGTTTTTCAAATTTTCTTGTAATATCTCTTTATATCTAGGTCAGGTATCCATTTTGACCTTATTTTTGGAAATAGTGTAAGATATTGATTTATGTCCAATTTATGACATACTGCTTTCTAGCTATTTCTCTATTTTATTGATATAAGCATTTAGAGATATAAATTTTCTTCTGATCACTGCTTTTGCTGTATCCCATAGGTTTCGATATGTTGTCTCATTATTGTCATTTTCTTCAATGAAATTACTGTTTGTTTCTATGATTTGTTCTTTAACCCACTCATTCTTTAAGATTAGGTTATTTAATCTCCAATTAGTTTTTAATCTGTGTTTCTGTGGTCCCTTATTAAATGTAATTTTATTGCATTGTGATATGAAAGGATACTTTTAATATTTCTGTTTTTGTGCTTTTAACTATAAATTTTTTATGGCCTAATACATGGTCAGCCTTTCTTTTGGGAGGGGGCAGGGCAATTGGGGTTAAGTGACTTGCCCAAGGTCACACAGCTAGTACATGTGTCAAGTGTCTGAGGCCGGATTTGAATTCAAGTCCTCCTGGCTCCAGGGCCTGTACTCTACTCATTGCTCCACCTAGCTGCCCCCAGTCTTTCTAAAGATATCACAAACCACTGAGAGAAAGGTATATTCCTTTCTATTTCCATTCAGTTCTCTCCAGATATCTATCATATTGAGTATATCTATAATTCTATTCACTTCCTTGCCTTGTTTCTTATTTATTTTTTGGTAGATTTATCTAGTTCTGAGAAGTGAAGATTAAAGTCCCCCAGTATTATGTTGCTACTATCTAACACCACTTGTATTTCATTTAACTTTTCTTTTAAAATTTTAGATGCTATAGCATTTGGTGCATTTTGGTTCAGTATTGATATTGTTTCACTGTCTATCATACCTTTTATATAAATGTAGTTACCCTGTTTATCTCATTTAATTAAATCTATTTTATGTATAATTTTGTCTGAGATCCCAATTGCTATTCCTGTCTATTTTGCATTAATTGAAGCATAATAAATTCTACTCTAACCCTCCATTTTAACTCTATGTGTATCTCATTCTTAAATGTGTTTTTTGTAAACAACATATTGTTGGATTTTGATTTTTAATCCATTCTGCTATCCCATTTCCATTTTATGTGTGAGTTCATCCCATTCACATTTAAAGTTATAATTACTTTTTGTGAATTTCCCTCCATCTTATTTTTACTCACTATTTTCCTTCTTAGCCTCTCCTGTTACCTTATCTTCTCCCCTTACCTTCTTATTCCTTATTTTACCACCCCCTAAAAGTCCCTCCCTTATCTTCTCTCCCCACTCTCCTAAATCTTACTCTACTTACACCCTTCTAAAAGCCCCTCCCACATCCTGTCCCCCAATTCTTTCACCTCTCTACAAGTCCAGAAGACTTTTACACTCCTCCAGATGTACATGTTGTTTCCTCTTCAACCTAGATCTGATGAGCATAAAGTTCCAAAATTACAAGTCCTCCATCCCCACGTGCTTCCTCTGTATCTGTTCTTCCTTTCACACCCTATTTTTATGAGATAATTGCTCCTTTTTACCTTCCTACTCAATTTTGTTTTTCAGAATTACCCCATCATACACAACTCAGCCCCAATCTTTCTTTCAAACTACCCTAGTAATGATGACAGTTTTAAGAATACTGATAACATTTTCATATACAAGAAGTAAAAAATTTGACCTTAATGAATCTAATTCCCACAATATTTCAAACTTTTCATTATTATATTTGTTATGGTGATCTTTGATCAGTGATCTTTGATGTTATTGTTGTAATTGTTTTGGGGCACCATGAACTACGTCCATATGAGACTGAGAACTTAATTGATAAATGTTGTGTTTTCTGAGCTCCATTGACCAGCTGTTCCCTTATCTCTCTCTCTCTCTCTCTCTCTCTCTCTCTCTCTCTCTCTCTCTCTCTCTCTCTCTTCTCTCTCTCTCTCTCTCTCTCTCTCTCTCTCTCTCTCTCTCTCTCTCTCTCTCTCTCTCTCTCTCTCTCTCTCTTTCTCTCTCCCCTTCCCTCCTTGGGTCTCCCTCTTCCCGAAGACAGAACAATATTGAAGAATATTACATAAGTCTTAGTTGATTAGGAAGTGGTGGGTTTGACAGGATTGACCCCAATTTAGAAAAGTTCTATTGTGTAAAATGCTATCAAACATCATTGCACGATACCAATAAATCTTTCATGAAATCAATGCAGCCAACTTTGTTGCTGTCTTATTTTAAAAAATTGTTACAGCCATCTGAACCTTCACCACCTACCCATCCTGATCAGTCAGCAGCCATCAACATCGAGGCAAGAACTTCTACCAGCAAAAAGATTATTTCTTGCTGAAGACTCAGATGATGGTTAGCACTTTTTTTCTGAGAAAGTATTTTGTACATTTTTTTTAGACATAATACAATTGCATACTTAATAGACTACAGTATAGCGTAAATATAACTTTTATATGCACTGACAAACCAAAAAATTTTATGACTCTCTTTATTACAAAATTCACTTTACTGTGATGGTCTGAAACTGAACCTGCAAATCTCTGAGGTTTGCCTATATCTTGTTTGAACGGTTGTTTGCATGTTGTTTCCCCATTAGACTGTGAGCTTCTTGAGATCAAGGATTGTTTTTTCCTTTCTTTATATCCCTAGTGCTTTTGCATAGTTCCTGACACATACTAGGCACTATGTTTGTTGACTGACTTCTAGAGATCTCCAACTGGATTTCCCATATGTATCTTCAAATTTAATATTTCTAAAACATTGTATTTCTTGCCAAATTTGTCCTTACCTTCCCTTAAAGTCCCCATTTCTGTTGAGAGCACAATTTTTACAGTCAACTATTTGCCCCTTTGAAGTTACCCTTGACTTAATTCAATTAAAATTAAAAAGTATTTGTTAAATGCCTACTATACATCAGGAACCGGGGATACAAAGTCAAAAATAAAATAGTTCCTGCCCTCAAAGAGCTTACATTCTATTGGGAGGGGAGACGTGTATCCATATTCAATATAAGTTAATACAAAACATATAAATTAATACAGAACATAAAGTAATTTCTGAAATAGTGGTTCTAGACAGAATAATAGAAAGGCAGAGAAGAATGTGATAGGGACAGTGAAGGGATGGGGTTGACTGAGATGGGTATGAAGTGGAAGAAAGTAGTAATCAGGGAAGAGAGGTTTAGTTCAGGCAATTTATAGCTTGGAATTACATGGATTCAGAGTGGAGCTATAGGGCAACAGATTATTATAAATAATGTCAATTTGCTTATCTGTCCTTGGGAAAGAGGTAAGAATCAGGGGTGGAAAGGTGATGCTTGCAGAGTGTCTGGGTAGACATCTAATCCTTGATCCTGCCTGATTATCAAGGCAGGTATTGGGAGTCTTGAGGCCAGAATAGTTATAGAGGAGTGAAACATGTCTGAAGTATTCAAACTGAACCAGATCAGCTCTGCCTTGGTGCAATCTAATATTGGATAAACTATTTTTCCCAGGGTAGAGCTATGTATATTCCTGGTTTGGTGGTTGTTGAGAGTAACAAGAACATAGGAACCAGTAAGTTATTGGTGTCCTGCCACAAGGCTAGTTACAGCTCTTACCACCAACATTTCCATTACAGCCTCTTATAGTCATCCTCCTCTCTCTACTCACACAGATTCTACCTTGGTTCAGGCTTTTATTACCTCTTACCTGGACTATTAAATCGTCTCCCCGTTGCTCTTCTTAATTCTTAATTTCCCCATTTCCAATTTGTCTTCCATAAAGCTGCCACGTTGACATTCCTAAAAGACAGATCTAGTCAGGTCATCCCACTATTCTTCAATGGTTTCCTATTGCCTCTAGGACAAAATATAAATCTTTCTTGAAATAATGTACAATATGAACCTTAAAACAAATGCAATACAAATACTTTGTTTTTATTTGTCTATGTATATATTGAGCCATACCTCACTCTCTCCTCCAGAAGGTGAACCTTTAGAGGGTAGAGATTGTTTCCTATTTATTTGTCTTTTTATCTCTAGGGCCCTGAACAGTCTTACACACGGTAAACAATAAATGTCTGTTGAATTAAACTAATCATAGAAATAAAAAATCCTTTCAAAACACTGAAAGCTAAGGGGAAAATTATGCAATCTAGTCACTTCTCTTAGTCCTCTTAACTCCTAAGTCATTGAATGCCAAAGATCTGTTAATCTTTTAAAAGGATAAAGCTAAACTCAAAGTTTCTTTAGTCTTTGGATGAATATAAATATATATATGAAAGGTCAGGAAAGTAGTTAGTCCTGCTATGCTTTCCTCTCCTTGGAGGAGTATACGTACAGTGACCACATGTTCACTGGAGCAGTATCTGGGTGAGACAGTATGCTAGGGAGATCAGTAAGGAGCAGGTCTGGTGCTGTTCTATTATTAGTACATAAGAAGAGACATAAGCTCTGGGATAATTTCTTGTCTTTAATACAACAGCATCAGCCCTATAGCTTCAGAGGTAGAAGTTGCCCTTATATCTACAGTTACACATGCTCCCTTAAGTATGTATTCTTCTGCAAATGTTCCATAAGTGTATCCACTTTTTCCACTGACAGTGGTTATACTTATGAGACAGTGAACTGGCTTCTAAAAGTAATAGTGCCACAATGGTAGGGCATTTTAAGCTATGACTTTAAAGTTGTTTTTGGACCCATGGTGTCCCCTGAACATGGGATATCTCTCTTGATGGAGACCTACATGTGAGTTTCGAACTGCCCCAAGACTTTCAGTTATTTCAGTCTTTGCATCAGCTTTTTTGCTATTAGATGATATAATCATAAGTTAGAGGTGGAAAGAACCATTCAGGTCATTCAGTGTAAATCTCTCATCTTACTTATGACCTGTTATTACTCACAGAAGCAGGTAGAGGTGGGGATCCAAACTAGGTCCCATCAATTCAAATCTAGGCCTCTATCCATAGTGCCATTGTGCTTCTATATCAATTAACGGGAACTTATTAAGCACTTATTAGCTGTCAGGCATTGCCAAATTGCTATCTATATTTTATCTGTGCTCTGTGTCAATGGTTTAGTTTCATAGAGCAGGAAGGGACCTTTAATGCTTCTCTTCATTTTAAAGATACAGAGCCCAGAGAGATTAAATCACAGGCCTCTTGATTCTCAGTCCCTGCTCTTTTCCAGTATTACTGGGCTTCCACTTGGTTTTGCATAAAGATGCTGATTTTCATTTACACAGAATCATCTGATCTGACCTCTGGATACTTTATTACAGCATATCATTCACAAACTGAAATCAGGTGAGTTATTTTTCTTAAACTTCCTTAGGCCTCCAGTAACTGAAGTGTCAATGAAGGCTGTTAAATGGAGTCTTGCAGCTTGACCCTCCTGATGTCAGGTCTTTCAGGCCTCCTATTTCTTGCCTTACAAGGCTCCTTTAAGAGTTGTTTGCTTACTACAAGAAAGTAAGGGAAAAGGGGATGGAGGGGAGTGGGGTGACAGAAGGGAGGGCTGACTGGGGAATGGGGCCATCAGAATATATGCAGTCTTGGAGTGGGGGGGAGGGTAGATATGGGGAGAAAATTTGTAATTCAAAATCTTGTGGAAATCAATGCTGAAAACTAAAAATATTAAATAAATTTTAAAAAAAAGAGTTGTTTGCTTAGAGCTGAGACTTGGGAGGTGAGTAATTTTAGCGAAAATTACAGGCTATAATTTCGGTTTTATTAGATTATATAGACTGTGATAATATAAAAAGGAGGATAGTAGAAAGAGCCTGAGGCTGGATTTCTAATCTTGGTTTCTCTTCTTGGCTCTGTCATTAATTAGCTAAATGCTTTTCAGGCATATCCACCTCTAGGGTTATTTTCTCATCTAAAATGGAGATGTATATCAGTCCTTTCTACTTTGTAGGACTGTTGAGAAAATCAAATGAGATTACCATATGTCAAAGCACTTTGAAAATTATAACTATTCAAATAAAAGGAAAAATATTAATAGTATTGGTCCAGGTAAGGAAGCTAATGCTGTATAATACATAAGGAGAGGCATAAGCTCTGGGATAATTTCTTGTCTCTTAAGAAAATAACTGATAAATTATACTGGAATATAAATTGCACCATAAAAATGTTTTGTTATTTTGAAAATAAATTTTTCATAGAAATACAGTTATGATGTTTGAGAAATATAGACCAAAACATTAGGACAAATAGGACAAAAATTACTTGATTACAAAAAGCTTTCTGAACCCTATTTATTGATATAACAAAATTCCATTACAACAAAAGAATTTGGATAACACCTCTGAGTTAATTATAATGGAATGCTTCCTACATGTTAAATAAAAAATAGATGCAGGAAGTGAATTTATTTTGGATCAATTTCCTTGGAGGGAAACACCAAAAAACTACTCCCTAATTTAACCTTCTTCAGACTGGCTTCTCAAACTGCTGATTGACGTATATCGCCTCTAACCAACATTTCTAGATGCCCTTGTAGAGCTGCAAAAGCTTGTTAGGGAGGAAATCTCCTATTATAGAACATCCCTAATAAAGTATATCTCATTTCTCCTTTCTGTCCCACAATGTCCTAAGCTCCCAATACATAAAAGAAGGATCATTAAGAATCAGAAAAGTCTTTGGGGAAGTGTTTTATCTGGGTCTTAAAGGAATATCAACAGGAGGTATGACATAGAGAACAGAATGACAAAGGTCTGAAGGAAGCGTTAGTGTGGGACGAGTATGGAGGATGTGAATAATTCAATATGGCTGAAGTGTAGATGATAAAGATGGAGAAATTGTGTTTCAGGCCGGAAAAGTAGAGTGGCACCAGAAGGTGGAGAATCTTGTAGACTGAGAAGTTTAAACTTTATTTAGTAGATAACAGGGATCCAATGAAGGGGATTTTAAGCAGAAGAGTGACATAATGAGATCTTGTACATAAGGAAAAATAATCTGGTAGTACTGTGAAGGTTGAACTGGAAATGAGAAAGTGAAAGCAGAATAGTGAGGTACAAGATGATTGCAATACGATCTAGGTGGGGAGGGAAGAGGGTCTGTATTAGGGTGCTATATTGTGTTAATGAAGAGGGTATAACAGACTGTAGTGCCAATGCAATATTCACAGTGCCTACAGTGGCTATGAATATGCTGGCATAGTTCTGAATCACAAAATATAACAGACTCTCTACATGGAAGGCAGAACCAAAACATTTATTCAAACACCAGAAAACTGAATCCATCATAGCAACAAAGAAATCTATACATATTATCAATGCAAGGGGCACCATCATCCCCAAGCCTTCCTTCTGTTGGGGCCTTCCCACAAATGAACACCCTCAAGCAAAATCACTCCCTGGCTCTCACGCACACTAACTGCTGCAACTGTGACTGCCCCCTCTTTCTCTCCAAGCTGCAACCTTCTCTCTCCCAGCTCTGACTGATTTCCTCTTAGCTCCACTCCACCCTTCCTGCTCCACCCCTTCCCGTTCCAGTTCAGCAAGCTCCTCCCACCACAGGCTTCATGTGCAGGTCACATGGGCCTATTAACAGATGGGAAGATCTTCAAATTGTATTAACATTACTTTAATGATACATTAACAATACACAGAATAAGAAGATTGCAGAGTAGAAATGACAGAATTTAACAATGATTAGATGTGGGGAGTGAAAAGGAAAAATCAAAGAAAACACCAAGGTTTTAAATATGGGTCATAAGTGGTCATAAACTATATGGGATGTTCAATGAGAACTAACACCTCTGGTATGAGGATTTGCCAAACCCTTTTCAAGGCTGCCCCTCCACCTTTGGTGTCTACCTGTCACCCAACTCTTACTTGTGGCTCCAAGAAATGTAATGTGCACAGTGGCCACACCCCAGTTTAGCAGATAGGCTAAACACCTTCCATGTTTAGCAGACAGGCTAAACCAGGTTAAGGGTAATGGATGTTACTCAAACCTGCTAGTGAGTTAGAGGGATGTCTACCTAGAGTATGTGAAGATTTCCTCTGGCGAAATCGGCAGATGAGAACAATTTGTTCCAATAGACATGAAGGCAGCCGAAGCAGGCGCTGTGGAGTGCTTAGAGTTTGGTCGGATGTTGAAGACACCAAGGTCATCCACAATATCCCTGGCCATTGCTTGACTTTTGTCTTGCCATTGAACTTCAATGACTGGAAGAGAGTGAGGCTGATGACTTTGTGCAACTCTGCTTCACTTAATAGTATTTTATTTTTTCCAATTACATGTACAGATAGTTTTACGGTTTTTTTTGGAGGAGGGAAGACAAGGCAATTGGGGTTAAGTGACTTGCCCAAAGTCACACAGCTAGTAAGTGTCAGGTCCTCCTGACTCCAGGGCCAGTGCTCTATTCATTGTGCCACCGAGCTGCCCCAAAGATAGTTTTCAACATTTACTTTTATAAGATTTTGAGTTCCAATTTTTTTCTCTCCTTCCTTTCCCCTCCCCCTCCCCAAGACAGCAAGCAATCCGGCATAGATTATACATACACAATTATATTAAACATGCTAACTTTGCCTCACTTAAATCCAATTCACCCACAAGTCATGACATCACCCATGATGTCATCAGTCTTCTTTGAAAATGAAGAAGGGACCTCAAAGGTCATCTAGTCCAACAGCCTCATTATATACATGAAAAAGCTGAGTTCAGCAAGGGTAAGAGGCTAGCCCAAAGTTAGACAGGTAGTAACAGAGCCAGGATTTGAACACAAATTCTCAGATTTCAAATTCATCACTCTTTTCATTGTACTTTTCTGACTGAATTAAGACAGCAGATTTTGGGAGTAAAGATAATAAATGTTATTTGAGTTTAAAAGTGCTAGTGGATATTAAGGGAATAATGTCTGTTAGGTAGTTTGAAATGTAGGTCTGAAGTTCAGAAGAATGGCTGAATGATTTGAGAATCATCTGTATAGAGAAGATAGCTGAAACCACAAGATTGCTAAGAAAGTGTATAATGAGAAGAGGTCAAATAAATTGTTTTTTGCAAATACTGACATTAAGGGGTCAAGAAAAGAAACCAACAAAAAAAGTTAGAGAAGGAATACCTGGAGAAATTTGATAGAGGTGGGATTTTAATTGGGATTTGAAGAAAGCCAGGAGGTGGAGATGAGAGGGGAGAACCAGATACTGGGGATGGTCATTGAAAATGCCAGGAGCTCAGCTATAGAGTGTCATGTTCATGAAATGGCAAGGAGGTCAATGTCACTGAATCAGAGTATGGGGGGAATGGGGAAGAGGGGTTGTATGAGGTATAGGAAGACTAGAAAGGTGGAAAGGAGTTTCTTCAGTTTTGAGTTCAGTTTTGGGCAAACTGTGTTTAAGAAAGCTACACGATATCTAGTTCTACTACGCATAGTTTGAGATATCTAACAGGAAGATGAAAATGTGAGACTGGACATTAGGTGAGAGGTTAGAACAGGATAAGTAGATTTGAGAATCATCAACGTAGAGATATTTGAATTCATGGGAGCCGTTGAGATCACTGAGTGAAATAACAAAGAAAAAGAAAAGAGCCTAGATCAGAGCCCTGTAAGACACTCATGGTTAGCAGGCATGACCTGGATGAAGAGCCAGCAAAGGGGAGTGAAAAGGAGTGGTCAGATAGGTAGGCAAGGAACTAGGAGAACGTAGTGTCACAAAAACCTAGAAAGAAGAAAATTTCAAGTAGAAGAAGGTGAATGTTAGTGTCAAAGTCTTCAGAGAAGTCAGGAAAGGGGAGGATTGAGGAAAAGCCATTGGATTCGACAATTAAGAGATCATTGATAACTTTGATAAAGCAGTTTTGGTAGAATAATGAGGTTGGAAGCCAGTTGGAAGCTAGTTAAGAAGAAAGAGAGAGAAAAGAAGCATCTATTGTAGAGAGTCTTCTCAAGTTTAAACACAAAGTCAAGAGAAATATAGGACAATAGTGGGGATAGAAGGATCCAGTAAGGATTTTTTGAGGATGGGGAGAGGTATTTGTAGGTATTAGGAAAGCAGCCAGTAGATAAGAAAAGTTTGGAGATAAGTAAAAAGTGAGTAGTATGATATAAAGGAAAGTGTGCTGGATTTAGAATCAGAGGACCTGGGTTTAAAGTACCCTAGGTATTAGAACAATAATCGATATGAAAAGTGAAGTCCCCACAGAGTAGGTGGGTGGGGGTAGGATCAAAAGAGACTATGCGTCTAGTGTTAAGGTCATTAAGCATTTAAAAAATTTGTTAGAAATATGACAGGCGGGTTATCTGCAGTGATACTCTTGGAAGACTTTATATCAAAATGCTGTTTGCCTTGCTTTGGACAGTTGGTAGGTGGCAGCAACAGACCAGAAAATTCTGTTGACTTTTAAAAATTAAAGATGAATGTCTAGTGGGGGACTAGTCAATGTGGGGCCAGTCATAGAAGCAGAAATAGTCATTCTCTGCCTGGTTTCAACCTTAAGAGCATGCATAGATATTCTTATGCCTGCTTACTTACCTAATCATGTGTAAAGAGCACCTATGGCCTCCTCTAGACCCTTCAACTCTTTTTCTCCTTCAAGGATCCCAAAATTCCTTAGGTATAGCTTTTTGCTGGGTCCATGGGGTCAATGTCTTTTAGAATCTTGGAGCTATCTTACCTCATTGTGTCCCTAAACTTCCTATAAAGACATTGTCATCCACTTCTACATTGCTACCTATACCCTAGAACTCTAGATCTTCCTTTTGAAGTTCACAAGATTGTCATTTGCTCAAAATTAGGTGAAGGAGGAAAGAGAATAAAAAAAAAACCTCTCCTGTCAAGGAGAAATTCCTTCTCAGGAATTTTTTACCTCTTGATTTGCCAACCAGACCATTTACTAGCTCCAAATTAGCTTGCTATTTTTTTTTTACATAGTCCCATAGGGAATGGCATTCTCTTCAATTAATCACAAGGTGTTTCCTGCATGACATCATCCACATTCACCCAATGACCCAAAGCCCCTAACATCCTTTCAGTTACATTAAGAACTTAATCATGCCTAGTTTCCTTTTGATTGATTGATTCAGTTGAGATATCTGGGCCTTCTATGATTGACTGGGAGTGGGGTGAATTCACATTCATATGTAGAACCTTTTTTTCAATCATATGATCATAGATTTAGAGTAGGAAGGGACCATTAAGGCCATCTAAACTAGTACCTACATTTTACCTTAGGTTACAGATGAAGAAACTAGGGCCCAGGGAGGTTGATTTGTTCAAGATCACACAGGTAGTAAGCTTCACTAGTGGCATTTGAACCCAAGTGCTCTGAGACCAAAGCCATTGTTTTTTCCACTATCATGCCATATGAGGATTGGTTAAAGGGCCTGGGAATGTTATGTGGGCAAAAAAGAAGAATTAGGGATGATATGATAGCTATTCAAGTATTTAAAGCGCTGTCACTTAGAATAAGGATTAGATGTATTCTGTTTGGCCCTAGAGGGATAGGTAGGGGCAATAAATAGAAATTGCAAAGAGAGAAATTTGAGTTTGACTTAAGGAAAAATTTATTAACAAGTAGAGTTTGTGGGCAGATAGTGGCACCATGCCTAGAACTGGGATCTGGAGTCAGGAAGACCTGACTTCAAGACACTTATAAGCTGTGTGACCTTGGGTAAGTCACTTAACCCTGTTTGTCTCAGTTTCCTCATCTGTCAAATGAGCTGGAGAAGGAAATCACTCCAGTGTCTTGCCAAGAAAACCCTAAATGTTGTCCCAAAGAGCTGGACATGACTGAACAACAACAGAGCTATACAAAAGTGAAATGGGCTGCATTAGGAGGTATGAATTTTCCTACTCTTGTAGTCTTTAAGCAAAGGCTTGCTAACTATTTATGAGTTGGCCCTTGAGGTTCCTTTTAACTTGAAATTCTGTGACTTTACTTATATCTTTGAATTTAGAAAAAAATTATTGATTGGATATTTCATCGTGATACAGAGATTTAACTATAAGTCTGATTACAAGTTGAGTATGCTTTCCCTCCCACTATGCTTCCTCAAGGTGCCCCTAGCTTGGAGGTAACACTTTAATTTTATTGAGAAAACAACAACTGTTAACTTTTAAAAAGCACCATTCTCAATCATACCACTTGCTCTTAAGTTGTTTTTCAGCTGTATCTGATTCTCTATGACCCCATTTGTGGTTTCCTTGAAGAGATATGAGAATGGTTTGCTACTTCCTTCTCCAGCTCATTTTACAGATAAGGAAACCACAAAAAGGGTTAATTTGTCCAGGGTCACACAGTAAGTAAGTGTCTCAGGTCAGATTTGAACTCACAAATAGAAGTCGTCCTGACTTCAGGCCCAGCACTCTATCTACTATGCCACCTAGGTGCCCCCAATTATACATTCCCTATTCTTACTTCCATCAGTCTACCCAGTCACCATTTCTTATTTCCCTTGCTCCTCCTGCTTCTTGAATAAATGGCATTGCATAAAGAATTTAGCTTCAAATTTTCTACTGAATCATAAAAGCAAAAAAAATATTTTTCCAAACCAGAGGTTTACTTTAGTAGCGATAGGACCTTTAAAATTTGGAGATGTCATGAATTGACGGGAAATAGTGTAATGTTAATTTTATAAAATATAGATTTGTCATGTTTCTAAATTTAGAAAACCACCAAAAAGATTCATCTATCCCAGACAGGTATAAAGTATGGCAAAATGCTCTAAATAACTATTGAGTAGAGAAATGCAAATTAAAACAACTGAGGTACCACCTCAAACCCATCAGATTGGCTAATATGACAGAATAGGAAAATGATAAATGATGGAAGGGATGTGGGAAAACTGGGACACTAATGCACAGTGGTTGGTGAAGTTGTGAATTTATCCAACAGTTCTGGAGAGCAATTTGCAACTATGCCTACAAGGCTATAAAACTAAAAACCCTTTGATCCATCAATACCACTGCTAGGTCTATATTTGAAAGACATCAAAAAATAAAAGGGAAGAAGACCTATTTGTACAAAAATATTTATAGCAGCTCTTTTTGTGGTGGCTAAGAATTGGAAATTGAGGGGATGCCCATAAACTGGGGAACGGCTAAGCAAGTTGTGGTATATGATTGTGATGGAATATCATTCTGCTGTAAGAAATGACAAGTAGGATAGTTTCAGAAAAACCTGGAAAGACTTACATGAACTTATACAAAGTGAAGTGAGCAGAACCAGGAGAACAGTGTACAAAGTAACATCAATATTGTTCCATTAAGAATTGTCAATGACTTAGCTATAAAAAAATTTCTTAAAGTTATATTTAATTTTTTTTGTTTTTTTAAAAATTTATTTAATATATTTAGTTTTCAGCATTGATTTTCACAAAAGTTTGAATTACAAATTTTTTTCCCCATTTCTACCCTCCCCCACTCCAAGATGGCATATATTCTGGTTGCCCCATTGCCCCCCCAGTCAGCCCTCCCATCTGTCACCCCACTCCCCTCCCATCCCCCTTTCCCTTCTTCTCTTATAGGGCAAGATAAATTTCTATGCCCCATTACCTGTGTATCTTATTTCCTAGTTGCATGCAAAAACTTTTTTGTTGTTGTTGTTTTTGAACGTCTGTTTTTAAAACTTTGAGTTCCAAATTCTCTCCCCTCTTCCCTCCCCACCCACCCTCCCTAAGAAGGCAAGCAATTCAACATAGGCCACATGCGAATCATTATGTAAAACCCTTCCACAATACTCATGTTGTGAAAGATTAACTATGTTTTGCTCCTTCCTAACCTATCCCCCTTTATTGAATTTTCTCCATTGACCCTGTCCCTTTTCAAAAGTGTTTGTTTTTGATTACCTCCTCCCCCCATCTGCCCTCCCTTCTATCATCCCCTCCCCCTTTTTTATCTTCTTCCTCCTTCTTTCCTGTGGGGTAAGATACCCACTTGAGTGTGTATGGTATTCCCTCCTCAGGTCAAATCTGATGAGAGTAAGATTTACTCATTCCCCCTCACCTGCCCCCTCTTCCCTTCCTACAGAACCACTTTTTCTTGCCACTTTTATGTGAGATAATTTACCCCATTCTATCTCTCCCTTTCTCCCTCTCTCAATATATTCCTCTCTTATCCCTTAAATTGATTTTATTTTTTTAGATATAATCCCTTCATATGCAACTCACCCTGTGCCCTTTGTGTGTGTGTATATATATATATATATGTATATATATATATACCTACATATATATACATATATATATACATAGACACACACATAAGTACATATATGTATAGACATATATAAATATGCATATTCCTTTCAGCTACTATGATATTGAGGTCTCAGGAATCATACACATCATATTTCTATGTAGGAATGTAAACAAAACAGTTCAACTTTAGTAAGTCCCTTATGATTTCTCTTTCTTGTTTGCCTTTTCATGCTTCTCTTGATTCTTGTGTTTGAAAGTCAAATTTTCTATTCAGCTCTGGTCTTTTCACTGAGAAAGCTTGAAAGTCCTCTATTTTATTGAAAGTCTACATTTTGCCTTGGAGCATGATACTCAGTTTTGCTGGGTAGGTGATTCTTGGTTTTAATCCTAGCTCCATTGACCTCCGGAATATCATATTCCAAGCCCTTCGGTCCCTTAATGTGGAAGCTGCCAGATCTCGGATTATTCTGATTGTGTTTCCACAATACTCAAATTGTTTCTTTCTGGCTGCTTGCAGTATTTTCTCCTTGACCTGGGAGCTCTGGAATTTGGCGACAATGTTCCTAGGAGTTTTCTTTTTGGGATCTATTTGAGGAGGCAATCTGTGGATTCTTTCAATTTCTATTTTACCCTCTGTCTCTAGAATATCAGGGCATTTCTCCTTGATAATTTCTTGAAAGATGATATCTAGGCTCTTTTTTTGATCATGGCTTTCAGGTAGTCCAATAATTTTTAAATTATGTCTCCTGGATCTATTTTCCAGGTCAGTGGTTTTTCCAATGAGATATTTGACATTGTCTTCCATTTTTTCATTCCTTTGGTTCTGTTTTATAATATCTTGATTTCCCATCAAGTCACTAGCTTCCACTTGCTCCAATCTCATTTTTGAGGTAGTATTTTCTTCAGTGGTCCGTTGGGCCTCCTTTTCCATTTGGCTAATTCTGCCTTTCAAGGCATTCTTTTCCTCATTGGCTTTTTGGAGCTCTTTTGACATTTGAGTTAGTCTATTTTTTAAAGTGTTGTTTTCTTCAATATTTTTTTCAGTATTTTTTTGGGTCTCCTTTAGCAAGTCATTGACTTGTTTTTCATGGTTTTCTTGCATCATTCTCATTTCTCATCCCAATTTTTCCTCTACTTCTCTAACTTGCTTTTCCAACTCCTTTTTGAGCTCTTCCATGGCCTGAGACCAGTTCATGTTTTTCTTGGAGGCTGTTGATGTAGGCTCTTGGACTTTGTTGACTTCTTCAGGCCATATGTTTTGGTCTTCTTTGTCACCAAAGAAAGATTCCAAAGTCTGTGACTGAATCTGGGCGTGTTTTTGCTGCCTTGCCATGTTCCCAGCCAACTTACTTGACCCTTGAGTTTTTCGTCGGGGTATGATTGCTTGTAGAGCAAAGAGTACTTTGTTCCAAGCTTGAGGGGATGCGCCGTTGATTTCAGAGCTATTTCTATACAGCCAGCTCTGCCACCCCAGCACTCCTCCTTCCTCAAGAACCACCAACCTGGACCTGACGCAAATCTTAAGCAGGCTCTGCACTCCTGCTCTGATCTGCCGCTTAATTCCTCCCACCACGTGGACCTGGGGTCTGAAGTAACTGCAGCTGTAGTTCTGTAGCTGCACGTCCCCTGCTGCCCCTGGGGCAGTGGCCGAACCACGAACTCTGTCCCCACAGCTTTTCCCACTAACCTTCTCTGTTGTCTTTGGTGTTTGTGGGTTGAGAAGTCTGGTAACTGCCACAGCTCACTGATTCACTGCCCTCCACTCCATGTGCGATAGACCTCATCCAGCGACCATCCAGGCTGTACTGGGCTGGATCCCTGCTTCCCTCTGCTATTTTGTGGGTTCTGCAGTTCTAGAATTTGTTCAGAGCCATTTTTTATAGGTTTTTGGAGGGACATGGTGGGGAGCTCACGCAAGTCCCTGCTTTCCAGCCACCATCTTGGCTCCACTCCTGGAAGCTATTTAATTTTTTTTAATAAATCAGATCATTATGAATAATCTTGAAGAGCTGATAATTTAGAGAAGGTGTTTTTAGCCTTTTTAAAAAAATGTCATAAACCCTATTGGTGACAGTCTGATGCAGCCTGTGGGTTGTTTTTCATAATAAAGTTTGTAAATGTATAAAATAAAATGCAAATGGTTTCAGAGGAAATCAATTATATTGATTTGTAATTACCAAAATTTATTTTTTTTTAAATTTACAGACCCCAGGCTAAGAATTTTTGATTCATTCATAGTGAAAGTCCAGCTTTATTTATATTTAATTTTCTTAAACTGTGAGAAACAGATTGTTTTTTATTTTATCTTTGCAATTCTAGAATTTAGCCAATGGCTTGCACATAGTATGCATTTAACAAATACTAGTTACATGGGATCCATTTTTTTTTAAAAAGGTCCTGAAGTTTCAGAGCTAAATTTTATTTGAATAAAAATTATGTGGCTATTAACTGAATGTTTTAGTGAAAAGCACCTGGTCTCTAACTAATGTATATTTCATATTATTATAAATGCAAAATAGCATTTATTGAATATAGTGAAATAATTCTTTGACTTACCGTGCCAGAAATTTCTACAACATTTAGATTCAGGGAAATATCTTCTGTGATAGTAATTAAAAGTGATGAATGGTACAATATAAAATAAATATACTTGCTTTTATCTTTTTTTGTAAATGTTTCTTAATTAGGGAGTTTGCCTAATTTATTCTTTAAAAGTATTTATGCAATAAAATCGATTTAATTGGGAAAGAAATGATAGACTATAGGCTATAGACAGGGAATGAGGCAAATGTTTTCAGATATGGCCAATGTATTGGTTTGTTTTGTTTAACTATACTTTTATAAGTGTCAGGGTTGGGGAAGGGAATAGGAAGGGGATCTACAGAAAGGTTAAGAAAAAAATACCCTAACAATGAAAGGCACAAACATACCCCAAACAGAAACATCAAAAGCTGACTTGTCAAATGATACAGTGTAAACATCTAAATTATTTTACAACTGATCTACATTTTTTGTTCTTAATAATCCTGTCATTTGTTTTCTTTACTCGAGCTCTTTTAACTTTCAGTGTGCCTTTCCCCTTCCTATCTAGGATATTTAAAGGGTCCTATAAATAAAATGTTAAGTTGTCATCAAGTTACCTGTGGACTTAATTCCACTTAATTGTGCTGTGAAAGCTAGGGCTATGGAATCAAACCTTTAGTTTGTCAGTGTAGAATCTTGGAAACAGAATTAAGATATAACATAGACTGGAAAAAAGAGAAATTGTGACTCTCTCCATTCATTTTTGTAATTTTTTTTTACTTTAAACGTAAATACAAAATGAGAAAAGAAAAAAAAAACGTTGCCGTGTACACAGCAGACCATAAGAGAGGATTCATGAAACAATAAATTTCCATTTCAGGAAAATGTATATATTTAATACTACACATTATTTTCAAACCTGCCCAGTTTTTCTTTGCTTCTTTGTTGGTTTTCTTTTGTTCTCTGTTGTGCACTTCTTACTTTATTTTTTTCTCCCTCCCTCCCCACTCCACCCCAAAGAAGGCTACAATTAAGTATATATATATATATAATATATATATACACATATATATGTATATATATGTATATATATACATATACATACACATATCTTTAAACACACCCATATATACACATATACACTCATATATTTATCTGTAAGACTGTACTATACTTATTTCTACCTATCATCTGTCTCTCTGAAAGTGGACAGCATCTTCCTTCATAGGTCCAAGTCCTTCCATATTTTTCAAAATCATCACAACCCAATCACATCCTGAGAGATTGTTGATGAAAGTTTCCCCCAATTTTCTTCATTCCTTTTATTCTTGGCTACATAGGTTTTATTTATACAAGAAAATTTTAATTTAAAATAATCAAAATTATCCTTTTTATACTTCAACAATGATATTCCATATAATATAGTTTAAGCTCTGATACAGTTGAATCTACTCTCTTTACATCTTTTTTCCCGGTTTCTTTGAAGTTCCTGACCTTTTGTTCTTCTGAAAGAATTGGGATGACATTGAATGAATACATCAGGTAAAATTGTCCTTTTAAAAATTACGTTGGTTTTACCTACCCATGAACAATAAATAATTCTCCAATTATTTAGATCTTAGTTAATTTGTATAAAAAGTGTTTTATGTTTATATTCATATAGTTCCTGTGTTTGTTTTGTCAGGGATACACTCAGGTATTTTATACTACTCAGGTATTATAAAAGGTCTAAAACAATATTAAATAATATTGGTGACACATAGTGTAGTTTCTCTATTTTTCACTTTTGATTAAATCTATTTTAACTTTAACTTTGTCTGAGGTAATGATTACTCTTCCTGCTTTTTTACAAAATAAATTATACTCTTGCCCTTTATTTTATTTTTGTGTTCTCATTTTTATGTTTCCTGGAAGCAACAAATTGTTGAACTCAAATTTTTAATCTGCCATACATTTCCATTTTATGGTAAATTTATACCATTCACATTCTAAGCTACATTTACTCATGTATTTTCCTCCTTCCTACTTTTCCTCACTATCCTTCTTACCCTATTTACCCTATCTTTCCTCACTCTTCTGCTTTACTTCTACCCGCTATCTTGCCCTCCTATTTCTTAACTTATCTACTCCTCTAAAGTCCCTCCCTTTTCCTCTCCCCTCACCACATTCCCTTGCCCTCTTATTTCTTTTTGAATTTAGAAGACTTACATATACATATACATACATGTGTGTGCTGTTCTCTCTTTAACCCATTCCCAATAAGAGTAAGGTTCCAGCCCTACCCACCCTTACCTCTACTAGCTTCTTCTGTATCAATTTTTCCTTTTATGCCTCATTTGTATGAGATAATTACTCCATTTTCTCTCTCCATACACAGTTTTACTTTTTTAGAATCACCCTGTCATACTCAGCTCAGCCCAAACCTTTCTTTCAAACTACCCAAATAATGATGACAATAATGAGTACTGCTAATATTTTTACATATACAAAGTAAATAATTTGACCTTACTGAGTCCCTTATAATTGGTCTTTAATATTTATTTTATATTTCTCCTGCATGATATATGTTGAATTTTCCCTTAAGTTCTGGGGGCTTTGTCACAAAAACCTGAAAGTCTTTCAGTTCATTTAATGCCCACTTTTTTCCATTCAAGATTATTCTTAACTTTGCTGGGTAAATTACCCTTGTTGTAACCCCAGCTCGTTAGCTCTATAGAATATAGTAATATAGTATTTCAAGACCTATAGTCCTTCATTGTAGTAGCTGCTAGGTTTTGTGCAATCCTTACTGCAGTTCTATGATATTTAAATTGTTTTTTTTTCTTGTTGCTTCCAAAATTTTCTCCTTAACCTGGGAGCTGTGAATACTGGATACAATATTCCTGTAAGTTTTCCCCCTGGGTTGTCTTTCAGGGGTGATCAGTGGATTCTTTTCTATTTCTGCTTTGCCTTCTTGTTCTAGAACTTCAGGGCAATTTTCCTTGAAAATTTCTTGGAAAATTGTACCAAGATTCTTTTTTTTTATCATAACTTTCTCCTTGATCTGTTCCTCAGATCAGTTGTTTTTCTGATGAGATATTTAATTTTCTCTTCTACTTTTTCATTCTTTTGATTTTGTTTTATGATCTCTTGGTGTCATAGAGTGTCATTAGCTTCCCCTTGCCCAATTATAGTTTTCAAGGAATTATTTTCCTCCTCAAGTTTTTGATTCTCTGTTTCAAGTTGGTTGACATTCTTTTCATAATTTTCTTGATTTTCTTGGATTGCTCTTATTTAAATTTTTTTTCTCAATCTTTCTTATTTGCTTTTTAAAGGCTTTTTAAAGTTCTTCCAAGAACTCTTTTTGTATTGGGACCATTTGATATTCCTCGTTGGAAAAGGAGTGGCTTTTTAAGCTCCATTATCTTCCTCTGAATATGAACCCAGATTTTCTCTATTCCCACAGTAGCTATCTATAGTTGGGTTCTTTCACCTTTGCTTATTCATTTGTATTTATTTATCTATTGATCTATTTATTTTTTGTTTTTAGCAGCTATTGGTGTAATCAAGCTGTAGTTCTGAGGTATGGGGAATGATGCCCTGTTCTGTTCTGAGGTCTGTGTCAGGGCCCAACTTTGGCCTGGCCTAGCCTTTCTCCACTCCCCTCCCCTCCCCTCTCCTTTCCTCTTCTCTCCTCTGCTGTGGATAGGGTCTCCAGCTATATTGTTCTGCAAACGATCTTACACCCTGTGGTCCCTCTGCTGATTGCAAACTACAGTTGTCCTCTCTGCTCTGGAATGGAAACCAGGGACTCTGCCCTCCTGCAAGTGCCCCCAGCCAACAGGGTCGGTCCCCACCACTCACTACTGCACTCAACCAGATGTATGCTAGCTCCTTCTCCCCACAGCCGCAGCCCAGGATGTGTCTGGTCAGCACAGCTATGCTTGGCATCCCCCATCAGTGGAAGGTCCCTCAATATTCTCTTACTCAGCCTTTAGACCCCCTACACTGTCTGCAAAATGAAAATTTCCAAGGCTGAAGTTGCCTCTCAATACACCTGTCTCCAGGGCTGTTGTTTGTTGATTCTGCAGAATTGGCCTGAAGGTGTTTGCACTTAGGCCGAACCTCTGGCCCTGGAGGTTGGGTCTTTCTTGGGGTCTTCTCAAATTGTCTTAGGAGGACAACTGCTTTATCTCATGTTTATTTCTGCTGCTCTGAGGCGATATTCGTGATTTTATTTTGGGGGGGAGGAAATTTGGAGATCTGAAAGTTTTCTGACCTACTCTGCCATCTTCCCAGAATCCTCTCCTCCATTCTTTTCAAAATAATTCTTATCATCTCAAATCCTTCACATTTCTATTGTGTTTCTCTTTATTCCACATTCTACCTATTTTAATGGCAGCACAAGCATCATATTCTTCATGAAGCTTTTCCTGGTTCTTTCAGTTACTAGTGCACTCACTTTCAAACTACCTTGTATTTAACTACTCTCGATATTTATAATTATTCACTATATATGTACATATATGCTGTACCTGTTCATATATGTTCTTGTCTCCTTTATTAAAATATAAGCTTCTTATGAATTGAGATTTGTTTCATTTTTTTATACTTCTCTCCTCAGTACCTGGGGCAGCTAGGTGGTGCAGTGGATAGAGCACTGGGCTTCAAATCAGGAAGACTCATCTTCGCAAATTCAAATCAGGCCTCAGACACTCACACACTAGCTGTGTGACCCTGGGCAAGTCACTTAACCCTATTTGCCTTAGTTCCTTCATATATAAAATGAGCTGAAGAAGGAAATGGCAAACCACTCCAGCATCTCTGCTGAGAAAACCCCAAAATGGGGTCACAAAGGGCTGGACATGACTTAAATTACTTAACAACAATAGCAATTCCAGTACCTAGAACAGTTCCCCGCATATTGATAAATACTTTCTGATTGATTTGGAAGCTACCTCTTAGAATCATCTGACAGTTATTTGGTTTGAATTCTAGTAAGTTGAACTGAGTTAGCAGAAAAGAACAAAAGTTCTTTATTCTTTTCTATATGTTGAATAATTCCCTCAAAGGGGTCTACTTTCACCTGGGATCTGAGAAAGAGTTGTTACTGTAAGAGGGAAAAATTTTTCTATTTATTCATAACATTTTAATAGGTTCATCTTCATGCTCTAAAATGCCAGTTCAGAATATTATTTTCATTACCTTTTGCATTCTTATAACATTTTTATTAAAACAGAAAATCATGGAAGGAAAATTCATGCCAAAAAAGAATTTTCTTCAACTAAGTTGTATTCTTAGCCAAGTTTTAATTGTGACATAAAACTAAGCTATATAAGATAAAAGACATTGTGGAATATTGCATAGAGGCTTGGAGTCAAAGGTCTATATTTTGCCTCTGACACTTATTAGTAACTGGACTACTAGCAAGTCATTTAACCTCTGTGAACCTGTCTTATCTATCGAATGAGAATAATACCAGTAATACCAACTGCACAAGGTAGTTGCTAAACTTAAATTAGATAACATATGCAAAGCACTTTGCAAACCTGAAAGTGCTATAAATGTAAGCTATTGTTACACAGGTGAGAATTCTGAATATTATATACAAGGCATGAACTTTATGAAAAAAATTAAAGTTATACCAAGTGCCACTTCAAGAAGGCAATCTCACCTTAGAAATATCTAACTTCTGGGTTAATCTTATGACTTCAAGAATATAAGAATCACAAATCATAGGGTCATAGATTTAGAGCTGGAAGCTCCTTAGACATCAACCAGTCCAACCCCTTCATTTTCTATATGTTGAAATTAAACCAAGAACATCATACATTCAATTTAACTTATTTTGTGTATTACATCTTCAGAGATAGGTAAACTGTTGACTGTCTATATTGCTAGGCTGCTATGGAAACATTTTTACTCATCCTTTGTTTGAGAACAAACAGCTCAGTATCAGGCATTTGCTGCTGAAGGGAGTCCTAAAGAAGCTGTGAAAAGTTGCGCTCCCCTCCCAAAGTTTGTCATATTACCCAACATATTGACCAGTGGCGTGCTATTCTAAAATCTATTTGAGCAGCTTTGAAGTAAATGTAACACCTGGTTGATTCATAGACTGTGGTCTGTCTAAGAAATAGGTCTACTGACTTGTCAGTATGTTAGACATGACTTTGAATTCGTTACCAGCAGGTGGCTGGGCAAATGTATCATTGGTGGCATACTTTAAATGTTTTCTTTCCACTGATGCAGGATGTAGAACCATGGGCTATTAGAGCACATTTTCTAGTGTCCATAATTTTTTTAGCTAACTGAACAGAGGATTGTTTCAACAGTATAACTCTGGTCTATTGAAGGTCTTCCAAGTTGCTGAAATATTTACTGAACGGGATGCTGCAGAATACTTGTTCCTCCGGGAGTCTGTGTTACCACAAAGGGCACATTCACTTTCTAAAGATGTTCTAGAAAACAAAAATAATGATAGCTTGCAGATTGATTCTTTGCTTTACTTCCCCTCATAACTTCAACAAAATGGTATGGATGTATCAACAAAAAAAGCAAAAAATAAAAATATACATTAAGGGTACAAATAGCATATATGGCAGAAGATAACAAGTGTTTCAAGTGCAATTTCAAAAACTCTAATTTTGTAATAATTTTATGATCACTTTTTTTTGTTTCACGTATAAAGCCTCTAATCTTTATTTCTTTGTTTTTCATCCTAGGAAAGGATAAAAAATTTTCACTTTACTCATTTGTTCTTTTATCTCTCTCTGCCTTCTGCTCTAACCATGTCTTGGCAACCAGCTTTCTTGCAATGTGGTTGGGGCGGAGGGGAATTAGTCCTTAACATTGAGAATAAAGCCTGAAAGTGTTGGCCTATAATAGTCTAAACCAGGGGTGAGGAACCTGCAGCCTTGAGGCCACATGTGGCTCCCTACGTAGAACAAATCCCCTTAATGAAAGGATTTGTTCTGTGAAATTTGGATTCAGTTAAAGAGCCGCGCTTGAGGGCCTAGAGGACCCTACATGACCTCGAGGTTGTGGGTTCCCCACCCTGGCACATTTTGAACTATGTTCTCTTTTAGTGGAGACCTTAAAAGAGAATATAGTTCACAAAGTTTCCTTTCTTTGGGACATGTTCTTTAGCAGTTAAGTTTTGGGCTATAAAATCAATAGATGGTTGTAAGATGGTAATAAATACTGTAGAACTCCTTTATAACTTAGGTACAGAAGAAATAGCTAGTTATAGGCTGTTTGATATCAGGATTTTATACTATAAAATTATGCATTTTGTTATAATGCAGAGAGGGGTCAGCTAGGTTGGCACAGTGTATAGAGTGCCAGGCCTGGAGTCAGGAAGACTCATCTTCTTGAGTTCAAATCTGGTCTCTGATACTTACTAGCTGTATGACCCTGGGCAAATCACTTAACCCTGTTTGCCTCAGTTTCCTCATCTGTAAAATGAGCTGGAGAAGGAAATGACAAACTACTCCAGTAACTTTGACAAGAAAACCCAAAAGGGAGTTGTGAAGAGTCAGACATGACTGAAATGGCTGAACAACAACTACAAAAAAAGGAGAATGTTGTAGATATCATTTGTCTCAATTTTAGCAGAGGTTTTGATAAATTATCTTAAGTTATTCTTATGGAGATGTCTAGATGAGATGGTAATGCAATCAGATGGATTCAGAATTAGATACATGACAGGCCTCAAAAGGTAGTTGTTGACAATTCAACCTCAGCATGGCAGGAGATCTCAAGTGTCGTGGCCCTCTGCTAACAATTTTTTATTAACATGTAAGCATATCAAGGCATCCCTTTTTCTCTTTAAACATTGTTAAGACAAGTATTTCTACAGGCTTAAGCCTTCAGACTTGCCTGAATGAAGAAAACTTTATCAATACTTAATCAAATTGAGGAAAATAATGCCCTGCACTAAGATCCTTTCCCTCCTTACCAAAGGTCTATCCACTTTAAGGAACTATAAATTCCCTAGATAGCTAGGTGGTGAAGTGAATAAAGCACTGGGCCTTGAGTTAGGAAGACCTGAGGTCAAATTGACCTCAAACACTTATTGTGTCACCCTGGGCAAGTCACTTAACCCTGTTTGCCTGTTTCCTTCATCTGTAATGAAAACGTCAAACAGGTCCCATCACCCCAGAAAAAACTCCAGTGGCTCCCTATTTGCCTACAGGAGCAAATACAAAATGCTCTATTTGGCATTCAAAATCCTTCATAACCTAGCCCCTTCCTACCTTTCCAGTACTCTTATACCTTATTCCCCAATACTTACTTTTTGATCCAGTAACACAGGTCTCTTGACTGTTTCGGAAACAAGACACTATCTCTCTGCTCTGGCCATTTTCTCTGCCTGTTCTGGCCTGGTTTTCCCTCCCTCACTAGACTACTGACTCCCTGGCTTCCTTTAAGTCCCAGGAAAAATCCCACCTTTACAGGAAACCTTCCCTAAATCTCTTTTAATTCCAGGCTTTTAATTTTTTTCCTATTTATCTTTTAATTATTTCCTATTTATCCTGTACATAACTTGCTTTGTATATATTTGTTTGCATATTGCCTCCTCCTATTGTATTGTAAGCTCCTTAAGGGCAGAGACGTTTTTGTGCCTCTTTTTGTACCCCCAGTGCTTAGCACAGTGTCTGACAAATAGTAGGTACTTAATAAATGTATATTGATTGGTTTATTGATTGACCTAAACTCTGAACCCTTACTATTAACTTACTTAATATTAACAAATTTAATTTTGCTTCTCAATGCTATAAAATGTATGAAGACTTTGCCTGAGGGGAAAGAATTTTAATTAAGATGTAACTTTGCTTTTTGAATCCCCTCTCCCAAGCAGCAATACTTATATTCCAATAATATTATTAAATTTGAGCCTAAATATAGAATACAGAAATTTTTCTTCCACATCAATGACTTGGATGAAGACATAGAAGGTATGTTTATAAGATTTACCAATGACACAAAAGTTAGAAGGACTAACAGACTAACAGACTGGATGACAATATCATGATCTAAGAGAAGCTTGATGGGGCTCTAGGGCTACCCTTGTCTTCAGGATACTCTATCTTATCTAGGTTTTTGTGACATTTCTCTCTCTTGATTCATCTCCTGTCTGACCACTCCTTTTCATTCTCCTTTGCTGGATCATCATTCAAGTCATGTACTCTAATTGTGGTATTTCCCCAAGAATGTGTTTTGGGTCCTCTTCTTTTCTCCACTTATATTATCTTATTTGATGATATTATAAGCTCCCAGAGGTTTAATTATCATCTTTATTCATACGATTCTCAGATCTATTCATGCAATTCAAATCTTTCTCGAGTTTCAATTTCAAAACATCAACTACCTGTTGGACATCTTGAACTGGATGGTCTCTCAAATGCAACATACTCATAAGAACTTGTCACTCCCCACTACTCAACTTCCCTATGATTATCTATCTTCTCAGTTATGCAAGTATAGGACCTCAGTATTTACAACACCATGTCCTCATTTTTCCTAACCGACACATCCAATCTATTTCCAAGTCCTTCACAACATCTCCCATATGTGTCTGCTAATCCCTACTCACACAGCTACCATACTGGCACGGGCACTCATCTCATTCCTATACTATTGCAATAACCTCTAGCAGGTGAATACAACTTGTTTGTGTATATTCTTTATATTCTAAAATCTAGAATTATAGCTCACATTCAGTAGCATTTTAAAGCTTACAGATCATTTTCCTTAAGGCAATCCTGTGAGATAATACAAAAATCACAGGGGATTCTAAGACAAATGCTAAAATGACCCCTACTGGCCAGGATCTTGGGGGTAAAAGTAAGGGGAGGAAGGAGGAGAGACACAAATGCATACATGTTGTTATATATAAACCTAACCGAGGTTTCCCTACCTCATCTCTCCCTGTTCAAATCTATCTTATAATTAGCTGCCAAAGTGATTTTCCTAAAGTGAAGATCTGATCCTGTCACTCTCTTAATGAATTCTCCTGTTTCTCTAACACTTCTAGGATAAAAAAAAGGGGTTTTTTGGTACTTAAAATTCTTGAAAACTTAGACCCTTCCTATATTTTCAATCTTATACTTTACTCTTCAACATGTACTCTATGATTTAGTGTTAGCCTATTGGTAGTTCTTGAACATGACACTCCATCTCCAAACTGTGTCTTATCACATTGGCTTGACACATGCCTGGAATGCTTTCCCTTCTCTCCTCTGCCTCCTGGCTTTGTTGAAGATTCCAAGTCTATCATATGCAAGAGGCCTTTCATGGTCCCTCCAACCATAAGTCTTTTTGTTTTGAGATCAGATTCCATTTCTCATATGTATAATGTTTTGCATGTTGTCATCTCATCAGAATGTGAGCTCCATGAAAGCAGGGATTTTTTTTTTGTATCTTTAGCTCTCAGCGTAGTACCTAGCACAGAGTAAGCATATAATAAATCTTTGTTGACACTGAATCTAACAACATGAACTTCAATAAGCATAAATGTAGAACGCTATACTCAGACACAAAAAAATTAACTTTACAGGTATAACCATACAGGAAGTATGGTTGAACAGCAGCAATTTTGAAAAAGATCTTGAGGTTTTGGTGGACTACAAGTTCAATATGAATCAATAGCATGATGTAGAAGCCAAAAAGCTAATGGCGCCTTCACCTGCATTAAGAAGGGCATAGCTTCCAGGAATAGAGAAGTAGTGGTCCCACTATACTCTGCCATTTTCAGACCTCATCTCTAGTACCATGTTTAGTCCTGGGATCCACAGTTTGGGAAGTATATTGATAAACTGGAGAGTATCCAGGGGACAGCAATTAGGATGTCAAAAAGTCTTGAATCCATGATATGAGAATCAACTGAAGGAACTGCAGATGTTTAGCTTGGAGAAGACTCGGGTGGACATGACTGCTATATTCAGGTATGGAAAGGGATGCTGATTGACAGGATTAGAGTTGATTTGGTCTCTGTGGAAACAGGTGCACTGGGTAGATGCTACAAAGAGACAAATTTGGACTTATGCTAGGAAAAAATTCCTAACAATTGGAGCTGTCTAAAAGTGCAATGGGTTGCTTCAAGAGATGGTAGGTTCCCCCTCTTCAAGCAGAAGCTAGATAACTCATGTCAGGTATTTTAGTGAAAGATTTCTTTTACCTATGAGTTAAACCACATAGTCATGGAGGTCCCTTCCAACTCTCAAATTCTGATTCTGTTTGTAAAGTTAAGGAAGGGGATCATTCCTACTATGAGAAATGTGGTTTATTTCAAAGATGATTTAAAACTTTTTTTTAGCAGTTCCCATGCTTTTTAATACTGTATTTTATTTAGGGAAGAAGAGTGGAGAGGTTAGGAGGTAAATTTCTGAATTATAATGGAATTATAAATATAATGGAAATTCATTGGTTTTAGAATCAGAAGACCTTGCCTACTACTATATGTGCAACTCTGGGTTAATAATGTATCTTTCCAGCAGGTTATTTCACCCCCATCCCCAAGACACCCTGGCCTTCTTGTCATATGGCTTTCTCACTTCCATGCCTTTGAATTATGTATTTTATGCCTTGTTTCCTCACTCTTCCAGAAGTCTCTGGATTCCTTCAAGGGTCATCTCAAGCACCATCTTTTACCTTATGTAAAAGGCCTTGTGCCTTTCTGTGTCCTTACCACTCCCATCCCCTCTGCCTTATATCTATTTTATATATAGCAACATGTATGTGTTTGTCTCTCTCCTTCCTCCCCTCACTCTTACCCCTAAGATAGGTCATTTTAGCATTTGTCTTAGAATTCGCCAGTGCTTCTTATCTCACAGGACTGCATTAAGGAAAGTGATCTGTAAGCCTTGAAGTGCTATTGAATGTCAGCTATAATTCTAGATTTTAAAGGATATACACAAACAAGTTGCATTCACCTGCTAGAATTTTGTCTTCCAAAAAGCCTATCCTAACTTTACCCTCTTGGACCTGACATAGTACTTTGCTCGAACCTATTTTACTTGTATGTTAGTCACCAAGTGCATTTTGTCTTTTTATCGGTCTTTAAATTCCATGAGTGCAGCTACTTTGGCTTTACACTGTATATTTCCTGAAGCCTTAACTAGCATTCTGGCCTATAGTGAATATTTGATGTGTCTGAATTTAATGGGTGATCTATCACGTTAAAAAAGATAGCTTTTGCATGGTGGAATCCGTACTAACAGAGATGGCATTTGAACAAAGGTCCTTTGCTTCGGCATCAGTGTACCTGGATTTAAATACCACCTCGGTTAATTTACTAGCCATGCAACCTTAGACAACTCAATCGCTCTGGGTTTTATTTTCCTTAGCTGTAAAATGGGAGTGGGGGAAGTTTTCCCTTCACTTCCTAGCCCCCGAATTGGTCCATTTAGAGTCCATTTTTAAGTTCACAGAATTATCAGAAAATCACCTCCCTGGTTTAACAGCGAGCCTGCAAGTGGCTCATCGAAGGGGCTGGGGTGGGAACCGAGATCTGGCCAAAGCGGTGAAACTCCTCAATTCTGGGCAGTCGGATCTTGGGCTTGTGGGCACGAGATCCAGCGCCCGCGGATGTCTGACAAACACCAGGCTACCAAGAGAACCTGACGTTTCGGCTGACGACAGGGCAGAAGGCCGGTACGGCCCCGGCCTGTGCTGCAGGACGGTGGGAGAGGGCGTCCCTGCTCTTCGTTATTTCTCCCGAAGATGCTCCGTTTATTCTCCTGCTCCCGCCGGCCCTCCCAGGTTCCTTTGCTTTTCCCAGAAGCGTGATCCCTGCGCGATCCCGTCCAGGATCTGCGGAAGGGGGCGCGCCAGCGGCGCGACTGTGACCGATGGTTCTCCTCCCTCTCCCCCTCCCCTTGCTGGGCGCCTCAGTCTCCCGGCTCCTGCCGCGGCTCCTTGGACCGGGATCCTCCTCCTCCTCCTCCGCCGCCACCGCCATGTCGACCGCCCGGACCCTCAAATCTGTGGACTACGAGGTGTTTGGCAGAGTGCAGGGTAGGACGCTCCTTCTTCTCCCTCAGCCTCACCTCTGCCCTCAAAGCGGAAAAGGTCAAAGTCCGAAGAGAAGGGGGAGGAGAGAAGGCCAGTGTAAGGCTCCTGGCCAAGGGTAGTCGACCCGTTACCCGGCCATGACACCGCATCGAGTAGTGGGAGGGAGACTAGGCACGCATGCGCAGGAAAACAGGCGCGCCCCCCCCCCCCCCCGGAGGAGGGCAGGTGAAGGGGTGAAGGAGGGAGGGGGAAGGGGCGAAGTTGGGAGAGGAAACCGGGGGGAGGAGGAGGAGAAGAGAAGAAAGTTGGGGAGGGGAGAGAGGAAAGTGGAGAAGGGAGAGGAAGGTGGAAATGGGGAAGGGAGGAGAGAGGAGAGAAGAAAAGGGGAGAGGAAAGTGGAGGAGAGTGGTGGAGGGGAAGAGAGGAAAGGGGAATACAAAGTGGAGAGAAGAAAGTGGGGGAGAGGAAAAAGGAAAAGAGGGAGGAAAAAAGTATTTGTGTGGGAGAATGGAAAGTGGAAAGAGGAGAGGAAAAGGAGAGGAAAGTGGAAGAGAGAGAGGAAGGGGGAGTGGAGAGTGGGGGAAAAGGAGAGAGGAAGGGAAGGGAAGAGGAAAGGGAAAGTGGAGGAGGGAGAGAATGGAAGATGGGGAAGGGGAAAGAGGAAGGTAGGAAGAGGAGGAGAAAAGAAAGGAAGGTGGGGGAGAGGAGAGCAGTGGAGAAGGGAGGGAGGAAGGTAGAGTTGGGAGTGGAAGGTGAGAGGAGAAAGAAGAAAAGTGAGAAAGAAAAGAGAGAAGATGAATGTGGAGAGGGAAGTAAAAAGACAGGCGATAGGATCAAGAAGGGGAGAAGGGAGGATGAAAAGAAAGGAAAGAGGAAGGGATTGTTTTATTCTCTTCATTTGAACTGTGGGGCTTTTGATTTTCGGGCGCCCTGCTTGCTGAGAGCAAAGAGACTGGAAAGACCGAATTACCTTGGGGAAGTATATTCAGCAAAATCTAAAAATGGCCCTAGGGAGAGCTTTGAAAACACAGCCAGCTGAAAAATCCGAGCCCTTAGGATTCATTACTCCTGTGTCTATGGGGAGAGAGCCGGCGCTATTGATGATTTTTTCTTTTTTTTTCTTGGACATATAGTGTGGAAGCATACATGTCGGAAACCCATAATATGAGAATCAGCGATCCTGAAATATACAGAGGCCTTTTGGGGGAGGGCTATATAGCTGCTGCTTGGGGGCACCTTATGCGAAAGGGAACTTTTGTGCACTATCAATATTTTATCTATTCTAGGACAACCGTGTATCAAGCAGCTGCTGTGTTCTGATCACTGTGCTGGGTGCTAAGAGAGTTACAAAGATATGTTTTACACGTTAAGATATATCTTCTACTATATATAGCATAAGGAAATGTGAAACAGATTTGAGATTTTTGTATTGCTTACCTAATCTGTTTTGGAGAGTCTTATAAGGTGTTATGAGGACCTGGGTACAATTTTGGGTGTGGCAAAAGTCTCTTTGGCTTGTTTCCCCTCATCCAAGGAACTTCTAGGAATTCTGTTGACTGTCTTGTTTTGTTTCCCTCTAAGGGCCCTTTAGATTCCCTGCAAAGGGCGCTCAGCTCACCTGCAAGCATTTAGGCTAATGTGGTCTTACGTATGGAAACGGATTTATTTAAACCGCAAAAAACAGAAAAAAACTTGTAAGCTAGCCACATGACCTTAATCTATGGAGTGTCTTCCTACGCATTTCAATGTCAGCAAATTCAAAGGAGAGAAAATTGATGAATGTAGAGATTGATGGAAGGCTTTCTTGAAGAGCAAATACATTATTAAACATAAGGTCATGATAGACAAATAAATCTTGTAAATAGAATTTTTTAGATTTTTTAATTTTTAAAATAAATTTTAATTGATTGCTTTTATATTTGAATCACCAAAATTTCTCCCATTATCTCCCTTCCTAGAGATCCATCTCATTTCTCAATATTATTATTAAAGAAAAAGAGGAAGAATAGACAAAAAAAATCAGCAAAACTGAACAATACATTAGAAAGGTTTGAAAATAAATGCAATATGCAACACCTGTGGACCTCCTGCCACTTCAGTGGAGTGGGGTTGGGTGTATTCTCATATCTCTTATTTGGAGCCATACTTGTTCATGATAATTTTGTAACCACGAATATAATTTTTTTAAAAATGTTGGTGCATTTTGTTTTTGCGTTCATGTCCAAACAGTTGTTCCCCCTAACAAAGCAAACCTTCCTTTGTAGCAAAGATTTAAAAACAAAAATGAATAGTTAAGAAAAACCATCACATTGACAATGTCTGACAGCAAATGCGATATTCCATACCTTTAGACCCCTTCCCACTGGAGCCTATACAGCCTTTCCAATTTGTTGTACTGACCTTCCTAGCTCAGAGTTGATAGAGTCACCATTTCCCCTTTACCCTTTCCCCTGGCCCCTTTCCCCCCACTTACATAATCTGTATAAGTGGTATCAGTGAAAGGAAAGGTCATCCACGTTGTGGCTCTTTAATTCATTTCACCTCAGTTATGGCCTATTCTGCAGTACTTGGTACTATGGATCTCTGTTGTTACGTCTATTCTCTTCCTTTTGGTTTTCATTTTTTCTCCTTGTCTACTTCCTTCCAGGGGTGGGGATGGATAGGCACCATATGCCTATAGCATATAGACTCTTTGCACTTTAAGACCTGGCCCTGGGAGCCTTCATTCCCTGTCTTCCTCAGCTGTATGGAAGATGGATTGGATAGGGGAAATATTAGATTATTGCAGTAATCCAGGCAAATGATGATGAGGGACAGAACCAAGATAGTGGCTCTGCATGTGGGAAGACCAGGATGAATGTGAGATAAAATATGTAGATAGAATTGATAAGGCTTGACAACTGATTGCATATGAGGAGAGAGAACGGGGAAGAATAAAAGATAGTGCTTAGCTTAAGAACTTGGATGACTGGAGGGCTAGTGGTGCCCTTAATAGACAAAAGAAAACTTAGGGAGAGGAGAGAGTTTTGAAGGAAAGAATCAGTTTTGTTTTTGAACATACTGAACTTGAAATGCCTATGGCACATTCAGTTGGAAATGTCTTCTTGGCTGTTGGTGATGTACTGGCGCCAAGTAAAGTCTAGATTTAGATATATAGACCTGGGAATTGTTTGGAGGTGATAGTTGAACCCATTTGAGCTGATGAAGTCACCCAAGATAGACAAATATACAGAGATAAGAGAAAGGACCCAGGCCAAAGACCTATATTCATGGCACAAATAGGAGGTGGGCAAGGATGATGATCTTCCAGAGGGAATTGAGAAGGACCAACCAGACAGGTAGGAAAACTAAGAGGGGCCGCTGTCATGAGTCCAGGCAAGAGTGGGTAAGGATAGTTGACAGTGTCATATGTCGCAAAGATTTCAAGAAGGATAAGGATTGAGAAAAGGGGAGAATATTTGGCAATTAAGAGATCATTGGTAATCTTGGAGTGAATAGTTTTAATTGAGTGATGAGTTTCAGATGCCAGATTGCAAGAGACTGACAATTATAAGGTGAGAATATGAAAACAAGGAGTATAGACTGTTTTTTTCCCAGAAGTTTGGATGAAGAGGGGAGATAGAGAACAATAGTTTGAGGGAATGGTAGGATCAAATGAAAGTTTTTAAAGGATAATTGGACTTCTATTTTTAAGTGATATGCAAAGAGTCAGCCAATAAAGAGAAGGTAAAGATTGAGAAAAACTCTTTGACCCAGAGCTCTCCCAGCTGGACATAGACCTCCCCCCCAAAGAGGTTAAAAAAAGGGCCCAATATACACCAAAAATAACTTTTTATAGTAGCAAATAACTGGAAACTAAGTAGATGCTCATTAACTGGGGAACAGCTAAATAATTGTAGTAAATAAATGTGATAGAATATTATTGCACCATAAGAAGCAATGACTATGAAAACATTTGAATGACATACATAGACTGAGTGATATAGGTAACTGATGACAAGTGCAGTAGAATCATGAAAATAATATATATAATGACTTCAAAATGTAAATGGAAAGAATAGCAACAACTCCATCAAAAATATTAAAATTGATGCGGTGTAATTTTAATGACCAAGGTCAACCCTGGATAAGATGTGAATGCACCTTCTTCCCCTTCTTTACAGAGGAGGTAGATGATGGAACTTTGAATACACTATAAGACTTAGTGTGTTTGTTAGGTTTACCACTTCCTTCTTCACCCCTACTCCCTTTTTATTTATTATATGGAATAGCTTTTTCAGTGGGGGTGGGGAAGGGGTACACTGGGAAATGAAGGTGATATAAAAACAAAAGATATCAATAAATACTTAAAAGAAATTGGGAAAGGAAATGATCAAAGTTAACCCTTTAGGGGAGACCCCTTGTTCTTTCTCTCATCTGTGTTTCCAGCTTCCTACAGGTCTATGCAGCATTGCTTCCCATCTTTATCCTCCTCATTGTATCTTTTCTCTAAGACCCATGGGATCCCCGTTGTAATAATAATAATACTTTTACTTCACAGGATTATCGTGAAGAAAATGTTTTGTACATCTGAAGGCCTTACATAATTAATTGTTTGTTATTATTATTATTACTTCTCACTTTGATGGATCTTTGTTCTCATCAATGTGGGTACTCTCTCTAATGGCACAGATCACAATTTGTACATATCTTCTTAGCCTATGAGACAACATCCTAAAGGCTTCCTCTAGATTTCTTAATGTTATATGGATTCCAGTCAACCATGTGGACAGTTCTTTGGGTGTCCCTTATTGTCATATAACTAGTCCACTTCCTTTTCTAGTACTGTCTCTCTCTAGTGATATCCTTTATTCTCCTGTTGGTAAATGGGCTGCTCAATGCCCAGTGTTACCATGTATTTGTTTATTATCTACAACTTTGTGTCTTCGAAGAATGTCTTATTCCATGACTTGGCCGTACAGCATCATGGAAAAATATTGATGGAGATTCTGGATTACATAACCAACAGGGAGGATATTTTCTCCATTTCCCTACTAACTTTCACAAACTCACCAAAAGAGGAATTATGAGCCAAGGTTAAAGCAAAAAAACCCAAAATAACAAAAATATGGTCTCCAATAGCGAAGACACCAAGAAGCATAACAAGTTAATAGTCTTATGAATTAACAGAAGAGAAACTGAATCTCTAATGTATACACTCAACACACGCCTTCCCACATCCATCAGCCCTCATATTCTGGCAGAATGCCAATACAGCCTACTACTCGGCAATTTCCTTGATGCTGCTACAGTCTTTGTTGGCACACTCTATCCCTGATCTTTTCATACCATTCTGTGGTAGCAAGTGGCAGATGTAACTGCCCACCCATTTTCAGAGAAGGAGAAAGTATAGGAAGGTGGGACCATGTCTTGCCTGGTATTGCAGCACTTAACTATAGAACTAAGGAATAGAGGGAACAGGGACAGGGTACTGCACCAGACCTCAAAGAAAAGGGACTGTACTTCATCTGGAATCATCCTGTCCCCCTAGATTTCACTTTGGCACTGAAACCAGTGAAAAATGAATTCTCCAATGTGAAAGGAAGATGAGAAAACTTTGGGATCCAGCCCCCAGGGGATTCACCATCAAAGGGGAAGTAGTAATAATGAAATAAAAAAAGACAAAAACTATCAATCTTAGGAGGAAGACAACTCAGTTAAAAACCCTGAGCACAAGCTGAAAAATCGGGGAAGGTATTAAAACAGAAGGGATGGTGGATACAAGGATAGTTAAATGACTGTACATGCTTCTAAATAAATATTACCAAAAAAAGGAATTTGAACCAACATGATAAAATACGACCAGTGCTTTATCCACTGTGCCACCTAGATGTCTTTATATTAAACGTAAAGAAATAGAAATTCTAAGGACAAGAGTATTCTGAATCCACCAGAAACCGTAGAAGGGAATGGAATGATATATTACAAGAATCAAAGGAGCTCAAGATGTAATCCAGAATGATAAATTCTGCAAATTTTTACCTAATCATCCATGAAAAAAGATTTTCAGTTAGAGATATTTGAAGAATTCCTTAAAAAAAAAACCCAACGCATGAGTAGATTATTTGACTTGCAGGGACCTCAATGAATAGAAACACAAGGAAACTAAATCTAACCACCAGGGAATATACAAATAGCAAAATAAATTACTCCATCTCTATAATCTATTGAAAGGGAAAAAAAATGAGAAAGAGAAAAACATTTACAGACTACAAAAAAAAAACCCAAAAAGAACGGGAACCGTCTAGAGATTTCTTTCTAAAAATACACAAACTGAAAGTAATATACAAAGTGTAAGTGAAAGTAATACACAAAGAAATAGGAGAAATGAAGGTGGAGGAACAGGCCTGAAACACTCTGGACTAAACCTCATGAATTACTCCTTCCTACCTACAGGGGATTCAATGCCATTTGTGTGACTAACCTATAGAAAAGGTGGGTACATAAAAGAGAAGTGGGGATGTAGAAGATTGAGGAAGATGAGTGATGTACCCTAATCAAGTTAGCAATAAACAGTGAAGGGAAAATAATTCATGTAGTCTTTCAGTAAGAAGAGCAGCTATAGAAGGATGAGTGAGGAGGCAAAGGAAAAGATTGAAATGGGGTAAAGAGGGAGAGATTTCAAATCAATGGGTTGCATGAAGGTAGACTAAACAAAATAGCTGAAATGATAGCATTATCTTAAAAGATAAAGAGAACGAAAACAATTCTTAATTCAAAATAAGCAATACTAGAAACACAAATGGAGGAAAATATAAACCTAAATCTCATAACTTTAAGTGTGAGTGGATTAAATAATCCAGTAAAACACAAATGAGAGATTAGATAAGAAAACAAAACTCCACAAATTGTTAATTACAAGAAATAGACTTACAAAACATAGACACTTCCATCATAAAAATGAGAGGCTGAAACATTTACTATGCATCAGAGATATCTAAAAAAGGCAGGAGTTGCAATCATGCTATCAGATAAAGCAAAAATAATAATTCACAACATAATTAGAAATAAACAAAGAAATAATATTGCCTTGAAAGAAACCATAGACAACAAACCAATATAAGTATTTAAACATGTTACAAATGCCCTAACATCATCTAAATTCATAAAGGAAAAATTAATTTACAGAAGACAGAGATGGTACAGTAATAGTAGGAGACTTTAATATCTTTTGCTGAGATTTGGACAAATCTAACAGGTAAAAAGAAAAAAACATGGAATTTAACAAATTTTGCTAGGTGGCACAGTGAGTAGAGCACCGGCCCTGGAGTCAGGAGGACCTGAGTTCAAATTCGGCCTCAGACACTTGACACACTAACTGTGTAACCTTGGGCAAGTCACTTAACCCCAATTGCCCCACTCTCCCCCTGCAAAAAAAACAAAACAAAACAAAACAAAACCAAAAAAAAAAGAATTTAAATATCTGGGGAAAATAGATCTAAAAGATTTAGTATCTTTAGAATGTGATTCCTGAACAATATACAGTTATCCCTTCTCCATTGTGACTTTTCCCTTCATAGTTTTGCTGTTTTGCAGATTGGCATAAAAAATGAAATGGAAACTTTGGGAGAGTTTGGGAGATGCCACAGATGACATGCAAAGGCCAGCAGATGACACAGAGCTCAGAAATGCATAAAATATATGTATTGTATTGTATAATGTCAATACTTTATCTTTTAATATCATACTAATTCAGACTTCTTCTCTGGCACCAAAGGAGAGCCAAAAATTTTACATGGATTTTCCAGATTGTGGGGGTGCCATACTCCTAACCCCTGTGATGTGGAAGGGATAACTGTACATATCTTATAAAAATTGAACATGGATTAAGTTACAGAGATTTTGCAAATAAATTTAAAAAGGCAAAAATGATTAAACATGCTTTATAGATCATAATATAATTAAAATAGCATTTCAGTTTAGGGACCAAAAAGTTTAGGGAGCACAAACAAAAGTGGAGACTTAACAATTAAATTCTAAATAATGAATGGGCCAAAAAATAATAGAAGCAATAATTATGTGAGAGATTTTGACACTGATGAAACTTTCTCCAAATTTGTGGGATATAGCTAAAGCAGTCCTCAGGGGAAAAATTATATCCCTAAAAACATATGTTAGTAAAACAGGAGATTTAAATAAATATGCATTTGAAAACTAGAATCCCAACAAGTTAACCAGCATAAAATGAGCACAAAAGAGGATATATTTAAAAATTAGAGAAAAGGATAAATTGAAAACCAAAAATGTTATAGAAATGGTGAATAAAACTAAAAGCTAGTTAGTTCCTTGAAAAGTCTAATAAAATTGATAAATCTTTAGCTAATCTTATTTTTAAAAAGAGGAAAGAAAATCAACAAAGTAGGATATGAATAAGATAAAAATCACAGCAAAACTAGAAGGAATTTTTTAAAATAATAGACCTTATTATGCACAGTTATATTTTAACAAAACTAAGAATACAGAGGAAATAGATTACTTCTAAAAATATAAAACACCCAAATTAACAGAAGCCCAAATAAAGATCTTAAATAATCCAACCTCAGGAAAAGATGTAGAAGTAGTTTTAAAGAACCTAACAAAGGGAAAAATAACCTCTTGGGTCTGATGCATTGACAGGAGAATTCTTTCTAACTTTTAAAGAAAGTTAATAGAAACACTGAACAAATTATTCTTAAGAATAGAGAAAGCACTACTAAACTCCTTTTTGTGAGACAAATATAGTCTTAATAATTATACTAGGGAAGGATAAAGCAAAGAAGGAGAAATTTAGATCAATGTCATTGATGAAATCAATTTAAAAATTTCAAATAAAATTCTGTCAGAATACAACAGTTTATCCAAGAACCATTCGTTATGACTAAGTTGAATTTATACCAGGGATGCAAGGATGGGTCAGTGTTAGGAAACCAATCACTAAAATCATGTTAAAAACAAAAACATCCAAAATGACATGATTATATCAATGATAAGTTTATAAAAATCTTTGATATAATACAACACTCAGTTATGCTAAACATCTTTCAATATGTAACCATAGAAGGATCTTTTAAAAAATATCATTAAAAGTATCTATCTGAAATGAAAAGCAAACATTATATGAAACAGGAAACATTATATGAAACAGCTTTTCCACTAAATCCAGGAATAAAGCAAGGATGCCCACTCTCCGCGCTGTTATTTCATGTAGTTTTAGAACTAATCAGTAGAAATAGAAATAGTACTTGCTAAAAATTGTAATAAGATAAGAGAAAAAAATTAAGATGTAAAGATAGGCAAAGAAGAGATAAAACTATCCCTTTTTGTTGATGAGATGATGATTTATTTAGAAAACATTAGCAAAGATACAATTGAGACAACAGCTTCAGTAGTAGCAGGATACAAAATAAACCCACAAAAAAATCAACAATATTACTTTTTTTTTTTTGGAGGAGAGAAGGCAGGGCAATTGGGGTTAAGTGACTTGCCCAAGGACACACAGCTAGTAAATGTGTCAAGTGTCTGAGGCCGGATTTGAACTCAGTTCCTCCTGACTCCAGGGCCGGTGCTGTACTCACTGCGCCACGTAGCTGCCCAAACAATATTTCTTATAATAATAACAAAACTCAAAAGGAAATCCTATTCAAAATAACTACAAAATGCATAAAATATCTGGGGTCAGTCTTCTAAAACACACAAAATTCATCCATAAATTCAATTAGTACTTCTTAAAGAAAGAATACCTTAAATATTTGGAGGAATATTCAGTGTTTATCGCTGGGCCAATATAATAAAAATGACAAACTTTCCAAAGTTAACTTATATTGTTAATATTAAACCAACCAAGCTATCAAATATTTTATGGAACTTGTTAAAAATAATAACTAGATTCATTTGGAGAAACAAAAGATCTAGAATATCAAGTGAAATTCTTTTTAAAAGTAACGATGATGGAGGAATTATACTTTCAGACTTCAAACTTAATTATAAAATAGTACTCATCAAAATAATTTGATATTAGTTCAAAATAGTGAAGTAAGCAGATCAATGGAACACATTAAAAAAGGGGAAATCAGAAATTATATAACTCAATATCATAGTATTCTTTAAACCTGAAAGTTAAGAAAGAACTCCCTATTTAATAAGAACTGAGAAAATTAGAAAGCAGTCCAGCAGAAATTCCACTTAGACCAACTTCTTATATCATATTTCAAATAAATTCAAAATAAGTTACATGACTTCAATGTTAAAGGTAGTACCCTAAAAATTAGAAGAGAAATAGATCATATGCAAACAGCTATGGGTAGGATACATATTCTCAAACAAATAAGAGATAGAAACAGATTATAATATATGAAGTAGATAATTTTGATTACATGAAATTGAGAAGCTTCTGCACAAACAAAATTATGCATCTAGAATAATAAGGGAAGCAGCTGAACAGGGAATAAATCTTTCTGTCACATTTCTCAGATAAGCATTTGGCAAAATGACAAGCCATTCCCATGTAGGTAAGTGATCAAAGGATATAAAGAGTTCTCAAAAGAATTTCAAAGTATTAACAATCATATGAATGAATCCTCTAAATCAGTAATAATAAGAGAAATGCAAATCAAAACAACTCTGATATTTGACCTTATATCTAGCAAATTGGCAAAGGCTACATTCCAGATGCTTTAATTTTGTTTGTATAAAAGTTAATTTCCTATTCTTTCAATAAAGCACTTCTGTTAAAAGAATCAAAACAAACCAACATATTGCCCATTTTGGATAACATTTACTCAGTTGTGCATCTTTGATCTGCCATTTCTCTGCTGAGTTGATGAATACTGCTTCTTGTTATGAGGTCTGAGGACTTAATATGAATACCTAAGCTAATTACTACTTGTGTGACCTTAGGCAAATCACTTAAGCTTTTAGCCTCAATTTTCTCATCTTCAAAATGAGAGGAATTGTATCCCTTCTGAGATCCCTTTCAGATATATATCTGTGAATTTGACAAAAGAAGGATCATCCCAAAATGCTTCATAGTTAGCTTTGAAATGTGATTTTGTACCTATTTATAGGTTGCTTTTTATTTGTAGTTTACATTTTCCTCCCTCTACAAAAGACCTACTTTAATGTGTCTTTGCATAGAGATGACTCTGGATTCTTTTTTTTTGAAGCAATGTATAGAATTTATTATATACTTTAAATTTTAAAATTTTAAAATTAATTTTTTTGTTACATTTGAAGTTCCAAACTATCTCTCCCCCCCTTACACTAGAGAAGGCAACCATTCTTCTCAATGTAGCCCATTTTATACAGATTTATAAATTTATAGCCCGTTTATACAGATATATAAAATCATACTATGTATATTTCTGTTTATTAGTTCTTTCTCTGGAGGTGGATAGCATCTTCCTTCGTAGGCGTTTTGTAGCTGATTTGAGTATTTATAAAACTCAGAATAATTTCATGTTTTACAATTATTCTATGAATAGTATTGCTGTTACTGTTTACAATGTTATCTTGGTTGTGCTCATTTCACTTTTCATTATTTTATGCAAGTCTTTGCATGTTTTTCTAAGATCATTGAGCTAATCATTTCTTAGAGCACAGTACTATTCCATCACAATCATATGCCACAACTTGTTTAGTCGTTCTCCAATTGATGGGCATCCCCTCAGTTTCCATTTTTTGCCACCACAAAGAGAGCTGCTATAAATTTTTGGAACATATAGGTTCTTTTCCTTTTCCCCTGATCCTAATAGTGATATTCCAGGGTCAAAGGGTATAATTGGACATAATTCCTAACTGCTCTCCAAAATGGTTGGATCTGTCCACCAACAGTGTTTTAGTGTCCCAATTTTTCTATATCCCTTCCAGCATTTGTCATTTTCCCCTTCTATAGCTTTTACCAATCTGATAGGTGTGAGATCTCAAAATTATTTTAATTTACATTTTTTCTAACAGATAATGATTTAAAGTATGTTTCATGTGACTATATATATTTTGGATTTTTTCATTTAATATGTTCATATCCTTTGACCATTTATCAATTGGGGAATGACTCCTTCTTATACATTTGACAATGTTTTCTATATATTTGAGATGACCTTGGATTCTTAAAGGATGTGCCATTGTAATGCATGGATTTACATGTAGGTCACTAGTAGATTGGTAATTAAGTGATAAATTCTTTGGTCATTGTAATTTATCAAGAAAAAAAATGTAGAATCTTGAAAGGGACCTCAAAAGCCATTTAATCAAACCCCTAACTAAAAAAATCCTTTCTAACATACTGAACTAGTAGTATGAAGGGGGACCCACTGATAGCCCATTCTACTTTTGGATTATTCTAATTCTTAACCAATTTAACATTACACTAAGACAAAGTCTGCCTCTCTGCAGTATTATTGCTAATTTTGCCTTCAGAGCTAAGCAGAACATATTTAACCCGTCTTTCACATGAAGGTTTTTCAAATATTTAAAAATAGCTAACATATTCCTGATAATTTTTCTCTTCTCTAGGCCAAATTCCTTTAATAGATACTTGTGTGATATTGGTCTTTAGTCTTCTCAAAATCCTGGTCACCTAACTCTGGGTGCTCTATAGTTTACTGATGTCCTTTCTAAAATGTGATGCTTATAACTAAACATAATACTTCAGATGTGGCCTGACAAGGGCAGAATATAAGTAAGACTTTTTGCCTCTTTTCTTCTGGATGGTATGCCTCTCAATGAAGTCCAAAATCATGTTACTGATTTTGGGTGCTATACCCTGCACAATAGTGCTCAGTTCTGTGCAACACTTGGATTACTTTCTACCCAACTCAGTTCTTCAGTTGTAGAGTGGAGTTAAAGGGTGCAGATGGTGCTTAGAATGACATCGTTTCTGTATTGCATACAAACATTAATTTAACTATTGTTAGTCCAAATGACAGATCAGTAAGCCAAAATACTAAGAGAAGAACTGAATTTTTATACTGGTAGTCCTATAAATGAAACCATAAGGTATAAAAGTAGCTCACAGATTCTTCTTAGAGAGGCAAATAGAGGAGTTGGTGAAGTTTGTTTCTTTAGGCATTTTAAGGGCAATACGAATTAACCTTTCATGTTCATCTTAACCTTGTCCATCTTACTTTACATCAAGCATGATTAGCATATACTCAAGGAATGTCATGCTGATAATTGCATAATTGCAAGATATGTAGCAACAACTGTTACAGAAAATGATGAAATTCTACAAAGATTTTAATAAGATTCTCCCCAAATCAATATATACATTGATACTTAGTGACTTCTATGGAAAGGTGCACGTAGGGGAGTACTTTGGTAAATATGTTGGAAAATCTAGATTCCAGTTAAGAAATGGAAGAAGCCAAAGGATTATATATTATTCAGAAGCCTCACATCTGTATCTTGTGAGTATATTTGTCAAGAGATGTAGAGGGCATTGGACATAGTATTGAATGATATTTTAAAAAATGAAATTTACTATATCTTAACAAATAGGAAATAGCTAATTACTAAAGTAGGAATTATTTTAGAATCAGCCATAGAATAATCAGTTCTGAAGTCAAATTCGACAATAAATTAGACGAAAACTATATAGATGAAGATTTAACACTGCATATAGCTCCAACTTCGACCTGACCTATTAAAATAAACTGTGGACCTTGAAAAATGGGAATGGTCAAAGGTAAATAATAACAGTAGCAGTTATATTTATGTAGCTCTTTAAGGTTTTCATAGTACTCTACAAAGGTAAAGATACAGATTATTGATAATAATGGCTTCTTATAGAAGTTCAAGCCCTTATAAAGCTGACACCATAATGAGAAAACACAAAGAGCTCAAAAACCACTTCAGGCAGCGAACAGTTGCTCTCCTTGCTGCTAAATGGAGAGCCCAGGAAGCCTAGGGTATACCTAATGTAGTAAAAAAAAGTCTACTTTTTTATAACACTGTGGAAGGACAGCAGAAAATGGTAAGTGCTATTGCCTCATAAAAAAATGAAACATATTACTTATCAGACTTATTGATAGAACAATTTATGAATAAGCAAGATATAGAGAGCAAACTTAGGTGTAACATGCAGAAAGGATTCCTTATATATCAGGAGGTAGTCCATATGCTCTTGTTTACTTATGGCAATCTGATTACATCAAACCCCAGAGCCTCCATAGTAAGGCATGTAGAGTGTCTGTTGCCCGTCGACTGCCCATGACATTGGGTTGGATAGAAAGTTCATTAGGCTAATTTATCAGTAGATATATCTTAGACAATCACTGTAAATGGACAATGGGCTGGGTTCAGAATTGAATAAGAGGGGAAGAGTAAGCTGGATTGTATGATTAGAAATTATGCTTCAATATCAACAACTGTAAACTACTGTCTGACACAAAATTTGTTTTTAAACACCAGTATTCTCCCAGGAATGCTGTATAGCTACGAATCATGGAATATCTATGTCTTCTAGGACATATATAAGTTCCTCCATCTAGCATTTAAAGCTCTTGCAGTATGGCCCCCTTTCCAGCAGTAGGTATTTCTCTTCTCTATATACCCTGTGGTCCAGCCATATTAGCCTGCTTGCTGTTCCTTACACATGACACTCCATTTCTCATCTTTTCACCATTCCTGCAATGCTCTTTCTCTCATATCATCTTTTAGAACCCTGATTTTCCTTGAGACTCAGCTCAAATATTCCTTTCCCTCTGAATCCTTTCCTGATCCCTCCAGCTGCTAGTGCCTTCCTTCATATTGTATATATGCTGAACATAATTGCATATTATGGAAGAAAAAATTTGTACTGTGTTTTTGACAGAAATCTACTAAAGGCAAATTAATTAATTCTAAGTATCTCTTCTCAGAGAAAATCAAAAGGGAGAGAAATCCATTCTGCCTTTCAAAATTTTTCTATCCAAGTAATTTTCAAGTTAAAATTTATAGAGTTTAAGGATAAATTCCACAACCAAGATCAAGCAGGAATAAAGGCTAGGCAATAGTTTTAATTCATCAAATAAAAAGTATTCACTCAATTTTTAGTGCACCCTGAAAAGTCATTTCCCTAAACTCTTTTAACCTCTGTAACTTCTTGTAAGGATTCTCCTTTCTTCTTGATCAAAGATCAGCAGAAGAGAGTATTTGATTACTTGAATAAATATGTCCCATTCTAGGTATCATTCTCAAATATTAGTAGCCCTTTTGTATGTCTGTTTTCCAAAATTATAATGCAAAAACTCATATATGTAGAACATAACAATCTAATCAAATAAAATATAAAACATGAAGCAAAAATTATCAATCTAATAAAATAAATACAGTTGAGTACATCTCTAAATTATCTACACAGAAAAACATTCCATGCTTGTATCTCTCAGCTTTGTTTTTCCATTCTGATTGCAGTATAGAATAATTGTCACTTCAGCATTATAGCTATAAAATGTGCTGCCCTTACTGTCAAACATAGATTATCCCCATTTGATTCCTCCACTCTCCAGAAGATTGCTTCCATCATAATACCTGCTTTCTCACTAATCTTTAGTCCCTCCCTGTCTTCTTCCCTGCTACTTATAAACATGCCTATTCTTTTGTGTAGTTGTTATAGGCATAGTTGCTTTTTCAAATGTTCTAGTGTCAAGAATATTTTTATACTTTTCTTATTGTATTTTTAAATTCAGCTTCAAGATTAGAGTTTCAATTCAAGCTACTTTTAAGTCTTTTTTTCCCTGTTACTGACTGATTAACCTAGAATGATTCTTCTAAATCGCAGACTTGCATTTCTTTGTATTGTTTCACTTTTTCACTTTCCTTATAAAACTTAATTTCTTTAACTTATACTTCACTGATTTTAAATGTTACAACTGCTTTGCTAGTCCTATATATTGTTTTCTCCACTGAATCTGTCACTGAACTAGAACAATTTTCTTATGCATCTCAAATCTATTGCATACCTTCACTCCTGGACAATCAGAGGTGAAACTTCCAGATTTATTGACCCTTTCTCTCTCTCTCTCTCTCTCTCTCTCTCTCTCTCTCTCTCTCTCTCTCTCTCTCTCTCTCTCTCTCTCTTTCTCTCTCTCTCCCCCCCTCTCTCTCCCATATTTTCAATTTACCTTTTTATAACCTGCCAACTTCATAGGCTGTTCTATTCCTTTTAGTTGACTTTGCTTTTAATATACTAAGCAATTAAATTCTGCCAAGTCATTCAGAGAATCCCACTGGGGTCCAGCAAATCTTTTTTTTTTCTCTACAGAAAAAAGAAATATGATCTTTTTTTAAAAAAAAGTTTTGGCCTTTCTCCCTTAAAGCATACTCTCTTTAAGGCTATTTTTCTAAGAGTTAAAGCAATTTGGAGAAAAAGTTAAAAGTGCAATACCTATAGGATGGGTTTCTTGAGCAGCTGAGAATTTCAGAAACAGTTTTAGAGGTTTTCTCTGCTTTTTGGATTAGCTAGGGAGAAAAAATTTTTTAAATAGCTTAATTTTTTTTTGCCTTTAGGAATTAAATACCCTTTTATGGAACAAATATCAACAGACTCACATAAGCATTAAAAATAAATACTGCAAACAACTATTCAAATAAACCCCCAAAAATCTATTGAGTGGACTATTATTTTAGATTAAAGGATCCTTCCTCTGAAAAAACCTTAACCTGAAATACCAGTTTGATTTGTCTAAGAATTTGCAAATTTAATTTCTGAGGTAATTCAGATATAAATGCTGTCCTTTCCTGGAACAGTTATATTTTTATATGCTCTATTCCCTATGCTAAGGCCCTCTCCATCCTTTTCTAAAGTTGAACACCCAAGTCTGACCTAACTGATATTGCGGAAGACCTGTTCTCAAAGTCCACCAAACCTGTAAAAGGGCCTAATCCCATTCTCATACACCTGAGGACTCTGACTTTAGATCTCAGTGACAGGAAAAACATAATTCTGTATTTCAGTGGCCAGGGGGGGTCTAATCTTCACCCATAAAACAGGAAATCCGGTCTTGTTTCTGTAGCCCTTACTGCATTTTTACAGTCCTTTCTGATAAAAAGACATCTCTATCTTTAGATGCCTCATTTCTTATGCTAGAGGACTCTCTGACCTTCTTTTTGGCTACTCAGGTATGCTGAAGCCAGTTCATTTTGGCACTGGCAAATGCTACAAATCATAGCTTAATTTATTATTTTGTTTATTGTCTAGATTTAAGGAAGTGATGGAGGAAGTGTTAATAATGCAGGTTAAACTTAAAGATGTTTCATGTGTGCATTTTTATTCCCCAGATGTTCCAAATGTTAAACATTTACTAGTATACCTCTGGATACTCTCTTATTAGTAATGGGGAGTCTGGCCAAAAAACCCCCAAAACACCCAATAACCCCCCCCAAACCACACCAACTGGTGAAACTCAATTAAAGGGTCCCCAAACTGGGAACATAACTTCAGACCCCTTTGGCCAACAGGATCCTGGCCTCATCCACAACCTGAATAGTTTTGTAGCTTATTGCTGTGCAAATGTCTCTTATTCCAGCTCTGCTGGGTATTTTTCAGCAGCTTCCCAGTTTCTCTGTGTAACTGATCTTATTCATTACTGGTCTGCTGTGTATCTAAATTCAGAATAAATCCACATGCATGAATAATGTGGGGTGCGACAGGCATGATTATGAATAGAAACATGAACAAATCTCTCTTGGTGTGTCTGACAGACTTAGCCTTTTCTTAATTTGTCTAATTCTGTGAGACTGTATAAAGAATCAGTAAGACTGGGCCACCACACCCTAAAAAAAACCCTCAAACAAATAAAGCCTTCCTATGGGAATTTAAAAGGTTCCTTACTTCTATTTAGTTGACCATGGAAGTCTTTCAGAGTAGGGGATCCAAAGTCATGCTGGTTTTTGTCAAGTATGGCATATCTAAGTCCAAGGACACCATTTAACTATGGAAGAAAAAGTATGTACTCTATGTTTTAGGTACAAATCTGCCAGAGACAAATTTGTTAATTAAATAATTCAAACCGTCTCTGCTTAGAGAGAAAAACCAAAGGGACAGAAATTTATCCTGTCTTTAAAAATCCCTCTACCCAAATATTTCCAAGTTACAGTGAACAGGGTTCAAGAACAGTGACAAATTCCGTAATTGATACAAAACAGGGACAGGAGGAGGGGGTGGAAAGTCTAGGCAACAATTCTGTTTATCAAATAGTAATAGTCACTAAATTGGCATATCCTAGGGAACTAGGTGGTGAAGTAGAAAGAGTGTAGGGCCTAGAGCCAGGAAGGCCTGAGTTCAAATTAAGCCATATGCATTTACTAGCAGTGTGACCCTGAGCAAGTCACTTAATTCTGTTTGCCTCAGTTTCCTCATCTTAAAATCAACTGGAGAAGGAAATGGCAAATCACTCTAGTATCTTTGCCAAGAAACTCCAAACGGGGGCATGGGGAGTTGAACACGACTGAAACAACTGAACAACAAAATTGGTACACCCTGGAGAATCATTTTCCTAAAGCCATTTAATCCCTCTTTAACTCATCTAAAGAGTCTCTTTTCTATCTGGTCAAAGGTCAGTTCAAGAGAAACTACTATTAACTGCGTCCGACACACCTATTCCTTCTTTTAGTCTGATCATTAGTCTAGTTGTTTCCTGGTCTGATCAGGCTTCCCCTTTAGAACAGAGGTTATTAAGCTGAGATCTCCAGATTTCTTGGAGATCCATGAATAGATTAGACAGGAACTTAGAAGATACCTAATCCAATTCCCTCATCTCTAAGATGAGGAAGTTGAAGCTCATAGAGGTTGAATAACTTGTCCAAAGCCACATAATTCTTAAGTGACAGAGTTGAGATTTGGACCCAGTTTAAGTGTTCCCAAAGGCTGATGCACGTATGGCTCACGACGTACAAAACTAATGACAACAGTAGTGTGGAGCAGTACAGTCCTTGATTCCATTGTGTTCCAGGCCCAGTGATGTCTTCATTTCCCAGAGGCTACTAGGAAATTAACTTTCATGTATACTTAGCATGTACAGCCTTCCGGGACATATAGTACATGGGAATAGCAAGTAATTCCCCAGGCAACACAGTTCAGCTACATAAATATAAACTGATAGATGTAAATGTAACAACAAAAGAATATTAGAATTTTAAATTCTGTCTCAGAGTGGCACCAAGAAGTGTTCTGTAAGGCAGTTTTTTATACATCAGGATAAACTCAAAAGTTAGTCCTATCCCCCTAAGCACTCCAATTTGCATCAATAACCTTTATGGAATGCTTTATATATGAATTTATCTGAATCCTGATGGAGGTAGTCAGTCAGTCAATTAAAATTTATTAAGCATTTATTGTGTCAGGCCCTGTTCTTAGCTCTAGGGATAAAAAGAAGGGCAAAAGGCAGTTCTTGCTCTCAAGAAGCTCACAGTCTAATGGGGGAGACAACATGCAGAAAACTTTCTACAAATAAGCTACATACAGGATAAATTGGGAATCATCAATAGAGAGAGCTTCTGTAATTAAGAGAGCTTGGGAAAAGCTTCTTGTAGAAGATGAGATTTTAGCTGGAACTTGAAAGAATCCAGGAAATAAGAGATGAAGAAGGAGAACATTCTGGCATGGTAGATAACTAGTGAAAAAGGTTCAAAGTTGAAAGATGGAGTTTCTTATGTGAAGAACAGCAAGGAGGTTAATGTCAATAAATTTCAGAGTACATCGGTGGGGAAAGGAGGAAATGGGTTTAAGGTATAAGAAGACTGTAAAGGTGGGGAAGGCAGATTATTCATAATCTGGGCTTTGAACACAAAACAGAAGATTTGATATTTGATTCTTCTGATGTTAGGGAGCCACTAGAGTTATTGAATAGGAAGGTGCCCTTTAGAAAAATAACTTTGGCAGCTAAGTGGAGGATGAGAAGGTAGTAGGGGAGACTTGTGGTAGCAGAGACTAACCAGCAGGCTATTACAATAGTCCAGCCATGAGGTGATAAGGATCTCCACCAGACTGGTGGCCATGTCAGAGGAGGGAAGGGGGTATATTCAATAGATGTTACAAAGGTAAAATCAGCAGGTCTTGGCAACAAATTAGATATGGAGGGTGAGCTAGGAGAGTCAATGATGATATCTAGATTGCAAGCCTGGATGACTGAGAGGATGGTGGTGTCTTCAAGAGTAATAGGGAAGTTGAAAAGAAAGGAGGGGTTAAGAGAAAATACAATGCGTTCAGTTTTAGACGTGCTGAATTTAAGATTTTTATGGGATATCCAGGTTATGATGTCCAGTAGGCAGTTGGTAGTGTGAGGTGTGAATTCTAGGGTTGATGTAATCTTGCAGGATGATGAGATTCCTGGAGGGCATGATGAAGCCCAGACTAGCCATTTTGTAAAACAGTACTTCCATTTATGTGTCCCATAATTATCTAATAGGATCGTAGAATTTAGAGCTAGAAACAACCTTAAGGAATCATCTGATTCAATCCTTTCATTTTACAAATGAAACTGGAGATGATTTTTTTTAAGCTTTAAGGGTTATCTCATAATTCTAGAATTGGGGATATGGTGAAAAATTTGTGCCCAGCACCTCAAAACCCATTATGGATATGCCATTCTGTATCATGATTTAACCATGTTACTAGGCAAATTTCTTTTCAGTGCTGTGAGTCTCCGTGTGCAGTGATAGCCATTTGGGCAGAGTTCCAAATTGTTCTCCAGAATGGTTGGATTAGTTCACAACTCTACTAATAGTGAATATATATGTACATATATACACATATGTATATATAGATATAAATTTATGTATATAATCTATTTAATAAATACACATTTACATATATATAGGTATAGATATAGATATAGATATTTCCATCTCTTACTGCTTTGGACCCTACAGGTCATTTATAAAGTGATTGTATTATCAAATTATTTTCAATAGCTCAATCATATTAGTTATTTAATATGCTTAATTAGGTTTAAATTTGCCTGATTCATTGATTTCTTAGGGTATCTCAATGCAAAAATAAATTCACCAGAGTGAAGAATTTAACTTCAAAGGAAAGGCTTAGAAGATTGCCTGTGAGTAGAAATTAACTTATCATCTTAGAGCAGATGGTTTTTCTGTCATCATTGTGAATAAATGGTTTAAAGGAGCTGTGGGATTCATAAATGTCAGAAGGGCCTGCATATTATATTAGTAGCCTGACTGAGGTATATGTGTGACTAAAAATGCCAATTTTACATAATCTAAACCAGAAAGATTAAAAGAATTTTTCACTGCAGTTGAATTAATTACCATCAGTACTGAGGTTTCAATAGCCAAGTTAGTCATGTCTATTGTTTTTAAATTTATCTATTTTACCATTAATTTTTTTAAATTGAGCTCCAAATTTTCCCCCCTCACTCCTGCAAACGATATGATAGTATATATCTGAAGTCATGAAAAACATATTTGCATAGTGTCCATGTTGCAAAAACAACAATAAAAAGCAAGAAACATAAAGAAACTAAAAAAAGGATTCTTCAGTCTGTTCATCCGTTCTCATTCCAGAGGTAGATAGCATTTTTCATTGTGAATCCTTTGGAATTATCTTAGATTATTGCATTGATCAGAGTAGCTATGTCTTTCACAATTCATTATCAGTAATATTGTTGTTACTGTATACAATGTTCTCTTAGTTCTGCTCATTTACTTTGTATCGATTAATATAAATCTTCTCAGGTGTTTCTGAAACCATCCTCCTCATCATTTCTTGTAGCACAATAGTATTCCATCACATTCATATGCCTTAGCTTTGTTTAGGCATTCCCCAACTGATGGGCATCCCCTCAAGTTCTAATTCTTTCCCCCCACAAAAGGAGCTGCTATAAATATTTGTGTACAAATAGGTCCTTTTCCCTTTTCTTTGATCTCTTTGGGATACAGACCTGGTAGTGTTATTAATGGGTCAAAGGGTATACCCAATTTTATCACTCTTTGGGCAGAGTTCCAAATTGTTCTCCATAATGTTTGGACCGGTTCACAACTCCACCAACAATGCACTAATGTACCTATTTTTCCACATTCTCTCCAGCATTTGTTATTTTCCTTTTCTGTTATATTAGCTAATCTGAGAGGTATGAGCTGGTACTCAGAGTTGTTTTAATCTGCATTTCTCTAGTCTTTAGTGATTTAGAGCATTTCTCCATATGACTATTGATAGTTTTGATTTCTTCTGAAAGTTGCCTGTTCATATCCTTTGACCATTTATCAGTTGGATAATGGCTCTTGTTTTTATAAATTTGATTCAGTTCCCTATACATTTGAAAAATGAGGCCTTTCTCAGAGAAATTAGATATCAATTTTTTTATCCCAGTTTCCTGCTTTCCTTCAAATTTTGGCTGCATTGGTTTTGTTTGAGCAAAAACTTTTAAATTTCATGTAATTAAAATTATCCATGTTACTTCCTGTGATTCTCTCTATTTCTTGTTTGGTCATAGTTATATATATTTTTAATAAGCATTCATATTTAATTGGTTCTGGAATTTATAAAAATGTGTAATTCAAATTGACATTTTTACTGTCTTTGGTCTTATTTAAATTTAGGAGGTATAATTTGAGGATAAATGAATTTTACTGGAAGTGCTTTGTGTCTTTTGATTAACATCTTTGTTTTTGTATAGAACATATATGATGTGTTATTTAGCACTTAAAAAAATACCTTTGGATTAAACATTAGAATTCTCTCTTAAAATTTCCTTCCCCTTCTGTGTTCATTCTAAAAGAATCAAATGTAATTTGAAGCATCAAACTCTATCCATATCCTAAATAAATATCACCACATTTTATTTACAATTGGCTCTTAAATAAAATATACTCTTTTAAAAATTTTAGTTTATTTGTCAGTAAGCAAATTTAATCAAAGTACCATTTAAACTGGTAACATTCTGTTATAGTAAGATAAACTGATATTTCTTTTTTGTCTCTTTTTTCCTAACAGGTGTCTGCTTCAGAATGGTAAGTCAGTACACTGTCTTTTTTCCCTTCTCTCTTTTTAAAAATACTAATGTTCTGATGACAGAACATTATACTCTCCTATTAGTATTCAGAATCAGAAAGTTTCACTACATGTTTCATTGACAGACTGTAGTATTTAACTAATATGCTTTGCATCTGAACTATTCTCATTACCCATAAATACAGAATACTAAGATTAAAATGGTCTCTTCTAAAATAATTTTTCTTCTCAGAGTTTTGCTATGATTTAGAGACATTAAAATATTCTCAATAGTAACAAATATTACAAGTTTTTTTTATCCTTGCTGTGAATTTCAAGATATCCTTCTTTATACTTGTGGCTGATTCTCTTAAAAATTAGTTTTAAATATCAAACACGAACTGTGGCTTTTTTCACTTTGACTAGATATACAGTGGAAACAATGCAAGATCACTGAGGCAAGAAATAAACACTCTGAATGAAGGCATGAATCTTATAAAATCAAGAGTGATGTTATATAGGGCAGGGATTTCCATCTCTTCTGGAGTTGGATTATAGCATTTTGTTGTTTGAATTACACATTTTCAAAAAGTTCTGCATGCCATATATTTTTAGATAAGATATACATCTATAATATATATAATATACACATACATATAACACAATAT